>NC_136518.1:49379964-49419964 GCF_053919585.1 Euprymna scolopes
TTGCTGCTGTTGTTTCACAACGTTTCGGCCAATTATTCCTCTGGCCTTCGTCAGGTGGTAATGCAATGGGATAGGAACTCAGAATCTCCTAACTGTATTCTCAGCAGTTTTTTTTTTTTTACACAGTGATCACTACTTATCAAGGCCCGGAAGCCACTCAGGGATAAGGGTTATTGCAAGTACATTACGTTAGTGTAGAGATTTGATGAAGTGTTTACTTAAGGGGGCGGTTCATTAGGAATTTGTTAACATTGGACTTGAACACATCCAAGTTTTAGTCCGGTGGGAAGCAGGCAGACGGAACAGAGTTCCACAGGCGTGCAGTTCTAAGAAAGAAGCTTTGTTCATGGAATCCACGTTTTATGTTGTGAAACAGCAGCAAACAAATGAAAATAATAGTCCGAAATAAAAATAAATTTATATATAAATAATACTCATCTCAATAATGAATTCCAATTAAAATAATATGTATACCATTCGGTACGGACCCGACCATGGAAGATCAGATAATAAATAAACGTGGATTTATAAGACCCAAAAAATCCAACCTTGATCGCCCTTCAGGGGCCGTAGCGCAGTTGATAGAGACGTTGAATCTCTACGGTTTCAGTTGAGAATTATCTGAAGATAGCGGTTTCAATCCTACCCAAAGCCGGCCAGAGGCTTACTTGGCCAAAAATATGGGACGACAACTACTACGGATGGTAGTGATTGCTGAGAATGCAGTTAGGAGATTCGAAGTTCCTATCCGTCGCGGTTACCACCTGACGAAAATAATATAAATAATACTCATCTCAATAAAGAATTCCAATTAAAATAATATATACAGTAAAACTAAGTTTGATTTTACTCTTGTTACAGCATATGCATGTTGAACATGTGTTTTTACAGTAATAAAAAAAAAATAACAATTCTGTTGTTAAATATTAAAATGGTCTATAAAGAATCGGAATCTTGAATTTAGTAAAGAACCGGTAATTGTATCGGAATCGGGAATCATATTGGTATCGTCCCATCACTAATATACAAGCGGTGCAAAAGTAGGCATACAATGATAAAAAAATACAAAACATGTATTCGACACTGCATTTATTATTATTTTTAACTCACGTTCACTTCTAATAAGGCATATCGCCACTTGGACGTAAGGGGCTACTATTTGGGACCATGCTTATGAAATATTAACGAGATGTTTGTTTACATTACATTTAACCTTCTGCATATCAGTACAGTCAGGGAATCAGGTAGCAGAAAGGGAATTCCAAAATTTAGCTGTTCGAGAGAAGAAACTATTAGGGTAAAAAACTTTCTGGAATTTAGGGACTTCAACAGTGAAGAGGTAAGATTTTGTTGCTAAGCCGGTTTGTCGGGGATATTTGCAAGTGCAACGAGTTCATCAGAGCAAATTCCATTAAAATATTTATAAAACATGCACATGGGTGCAACATTACGACAGAGACAGGGATTAGAACTTAGCTGAGAAAGTGGGGCCTATTAGATTGAAAACTCTTTTTTAGTCCCTATCCAAGAAGGGGAAGCTAGTGGTAGATCCACCAGCCCAGATGTGGCGATAATACTCCATGCACGAGCGAATAGTAGCCTTGTAGAGGTACGGGATACTCTCAGGTATCTCGATAGAGGAAATCCACCTTCTTTGCAGCAGCCTTCGCAATGTTCTCAATGTATTTTCTCCAGTACATATTGCCCGCGAACGATAACTGAGGAGTTTGAAGAGAGAATTCTCAGGTAGGATGTTATTTATCATGGATATCAGTGGTTGGAGATACGTCTTGTAATTGTTAAAGGAGAGCAGTTGAGTTTTACTATCATTAAATGTTACCATCCATTTGTGGTTCCATTCCACGGGGGTCTGGGGGTCATTTTCTAACGATTCTGCCATTGTTTTTGATTTATGTACATCTGTTCTTCCCTCGTGCATGTTATAGAGCGTTGTATCATCAGCAAATATATCCATCTCGAACACGATATTGTTAGAGAGGTCGTTTATTAATATCAGGAATAATAGTGGTCCAAGGATCGACCCATGAGGCACTCCCGCATTAATGTTATATTGCTTGGATGTACGTCTATCAATGACAATCTGAATGGTTCTATTGTCTAAAAAGGATCTAATTATATTTAGTATACGTTCAGTTATACCGTACCATTAAATTGACATTAGCAGCTCTTCCTCCCAGACTTTCTCGAAGTTATGCAAACAAATGAATATTGCGTTAATACGTATTAAGAAGCAGATATAATGAGAAACATATGTGATAAGAGGCCGTAATCTCTTAAGTAATCAAATTGTTTGCCGTTGGCAATCGTACACCCCTCTAATCGAGAACGGACACACAAAGTTCTTTATGCGCATCAATTTCATGACACGTCACCAAAACGAACTGACGCGACATCCGAGGATTCACAATATTACCACGCGATCACCTTTACCAGAAGGAAAGTTTTTATGCCCTATTTGTGTACTTTCATGGATGACTAAAGTTGGTTTAAAAAGTCACCTGCATGCACACAGCCGCACAACATTTAAGTGAAGAGATATCAAACTTCTCTCAAGAAGTAGTACTCATCATATATGTGGTTATGTATATATGTATGTATATATATGTACATGTATACATATATATATATGTATATGTACATATATATATGTATGTATACGTGTATGCATATGTACATATATACGTATATATATTTACATATATACATATATATGTACATATATATGTATATGTACATATATATGCACATATATGCATATGTACATATATATGCACATATTTATATATGTGTGTATATGTATATATATGCATGTATATATATATAAGTAGGTATATATATATATATATATATATATATATATATATATGTATATATATATATATAGTAATTTATAAAATATATATGGCGATTAAGCTTAATCGCCATATATATTTTATAAATTACTAACTAGCTCTACTTACGTATTGAGCACTTTTGAAGTAAATACTTAAGGCTTACGCATAAATCTATACTTTCGTATATTAATTTTATGTGAGTAAATGAAGTAGTTATATATATATATATATATATATATATATATATATATATATATATATATATATATATATATATATAGGGTTTTCAGGGTGAATGTCCGATATTATTTCTGTCTATTATTGGACAATATTTATAAAGTTGAGTCTTTAATTATCAGAAATGTTGATAGTTAACCCAAGTTGGGAGCAAGTATTTTTCTACCCCCCACATTTTCTGGGCTGAATTAGAAAACAAATGTCATTTTAGAAACGTGATCAAGTGCTTTGTCGGTTTTGCCTTGAAATAGAACGAATCATCGAAAGAATGCGGCCGAATACAAAAAAAAAAAGAAAGAATTGCGGATATCTTGACATTAGATCCTCCAGCGTCAAACAAAAGACGGTAAAGTGCAATGCAGGGAATGTCAGGATTCATAAAAACCACAGAGAATGTAGGACACGGGCAGAGGCTACTAGCCCGTGGGTGTTTGGGATCTGCAGCACCCTTGTTCAGTTCCACCTATATAAAGTTATCCAAAGACACGTGCATTGTTGTCTTTACAATTTATCGGTGTGGCTAAATCTAGCAAGATTTAAGATCGCGACCCAAGTCACTGACATCTAGCGTGCTATCACGGAGTGAAAGACCTCGTAAGTAATTTATTTATATTTATATTTTTGTTAGGATATTGATAAGTGAATGTAGTCAATTGTTCTGACAGGAAAACATTACGTTGATGCCAGGTTTAAATCAATGCTTACGTCACTAAAGTAGTGACTGATTACGGGAGCACACACAGTGGTAGGAAGGGGCGCGGTGGATACTAGAAAGCTGATTGGCCGACTAGAAATCCTCAACATATATAAAAACAAGAAGCAACGACAGAATTCGCGCATAAGCCTGACTAATCCTATAGTTGGATGAAACGCAGAATATTCAGTGTAGCTTAATCGCCATATATATTTTATATATATATATATATATATATATATATATATATATATATATATATATATAGTAGAAATGGTAATTAATAAAAACCTGAAGAAAGTGCTCAATACTGTTGTAGAGCAAATATGCGTTTTATTTTTTATTACCGTATTTTTCTGTTAAGTTACATTTTTGTTTCGGCTACCCGACCGTTGTTTTTTTTTTTTTTTTTGCCGTCATGTAACTTCCTCATACTTCTGAAATAAAAAATAAAACGTATATATATATATATATATATATATATATATATATATATATATATATATATATATATATATATATATATATATGATTTTTTTTTAAAGAAATCCGGCAAAGTGCTCAATTAAAAGGAAAATCCGAATAATAATAGCGTATTTATTTTTTGTATTTTGTGTACAGGAAGTTGTTAGATGAGACAAGTCATTGGTACCGTCGGTTTCAAGCCCGATGATTAGGACCGTTTTAGATATCCATATCAAGCTCTCTTCAGCCAATATTCATCGCTGAGAGATGAGTATTGGTATCCGCGCTTTACGCAGGACTTTGCTGTACGCCAGGGTATCCATAGAGTAAGTGGATGTTGTAAGAGTAACTGTTGCTTAAATAAATGTTGGCCTATGTTAGGGACCACTATCGTGCCATATTTCATCAAGATTGGTTGAAGGGATGGGGGTGTAAGAGAGTGACTGAATTCTAATTCACAAAGAATTTGGTGGCGGCCCCTGAGATGGTGGCGAACCCCAATTTGGTGTGCACCATCCCTAGGTTGAGGAGTTGATGAAGAGCCGCGCTAAATATGACCTTATCTTTTGACTTCAACCTTGAAAAATGGTGAGTACAATTCCTAGGTGGGTGACCATCATCATGCCACGTTTGATCATGATCTGTCTAGTTGTGTGGGCTGTAGGAGAGTTGTACACACACACACACACACACACGCAAACGCTACTATTTTATATATATAAACTAGCAGTATTACCCGGCCTTGCTCGGGAGTTGCTTTAATGCTTTTTAAAGTTTATCTTTATCAGTGTCTTTGGTAATTCCAGTATTTTCTTTTTTTTTTTTTTTTTGTAATCCTAAAATTATTTTAGTAAATTTTGGTTATATTGATACCTTACTGATCAACGTAGCCCCCACACAGTGGATACAACGTGCCAGAAACAATCCAATTTCTCTGATTTGTCCCTTTAGCAGCTTTTCTTCCAGCTCAAAACCAACAACATTAGTGAGGTTTTGGGGGCCATGATTTCTTTAACGGCATGCGAGAGAAACCACAGAATCAACATCGACTATCTATTCGTTGTAAGAATTTATGTGATTGTCGTTGTATAGGTCTATAATTAGTCACCTGTGTCGAAAAATGCCTTATCTTATGTTGCCGGGCATACTACTTGTGCTTGGTTGTTGGGGCCAGTTTTGTTAAACCGACATATAAGAAACCTCCGAAACGCATTTTCACTAAATATGTGTGCAGACTGTATTGCAATTTCTTCAGGATCAGTTGCTTGTTCAATGGACGTTCAAAAACAGAAACATAATTTACGTTTGTACTGCTAAAAAAAACACGTACATTTTCAAGTCTTATAAAAGTCTTTGCAGTTAATGAAAAAAGAATAAGAAATTTACGTGCGGAGTTTGAATCTACAGACCACGTCATGCAAAAAAAAAAACAAAAAAAAACACGTACGTTGATAAACTTACCCACAGTAGAATTTTCACAGCCCGTTGTTCTATCATTGTTGCTAAGCGACGACATGGAAAAATGGCTTTACCGATGATAGATGAATTAAAATAACGGTTTCGATTATCGATTATCGATGATTATCAGGTGTATTCCGAGACAATACTTAACTAAGATCACTCCCAGACTTATACATTAAAGTTCTGTCAATTTTAAAGACAATCTGTTCAGCCGTTTCGGAGTCTATAAGGAACGAATTCACACACAGAGACAAGGTTGCATTTATATAATTGTATATATATATATACACACACACACATATATATATACACACACACATATATACACACACACACATATATATATATACAGACACACACACACATATATATATATAATCTAGGTTAAAAAAAAGTATACATAGGATACAAATCTAGATAATATCTATTAAATTTACATAATAGTGCTCTATAATTAACATGGCTATTTATATTAATATCTTTCATGGTGAATATTCTTTTCATTCTTTTGACTCTCAAGTATATATCCGATACATTAAGACACTGTCAATCAAACGAGAACCACATCAGTCTATATAAAAACATAAGATATTAGCTGATATATACTCAAGAGCCAAAACCATGAAAAGAATATGCTGTTGTCACAGCCCTAATTATGAACAACTAAATAAAAATACAAACCTTTTGCCGTCTTACTCTCCGCCGTTCTTCTCGGTCTAGAAATTTTAATTCGTTACATAAAGATAAATTGTTTCCCTTTTCCCTCCATATATGGTTAGCCGTACCCTAGTTTAAATCTCTCCACGTATTATAATTTTTCGATGTTCTTCTAACCATACTTTTATTATCCGACGCCTTTGTATGGGATCTCATGCACACAGTTCTTAATCATTATTTTTCCCCCGTAGGGGGCGCTTGACTCGCACAAGATTCGGGTATCTAGTAACTTATCAACTTAAATATTGCAACCCTTCTTCTACCCACTACATCGAAAATATAATAATCCTTATTTCTCGCTTCCCTTTGTTTTCATTGCAGCATAATCATGTGACTCGGCCCCGAAATTAAAATTTAAAATTTGATGTTTTATTTCATTTTCAGAATATGTCTCCTTGAAATCGGAAGTTTATGTTATTTAATGAAGGTCATCAGTAGATCGAAACAATTGATCGAAGCTTTGTTATTGTTGTAACCATGTGATTTATTTTACCTGTAATAATAATAATAATAATAATAATAATAATAATAATAATAATATTAATAATAATAATAATAATATTAAAAATAATAATAAAAGTAATAATAATAATAATATTAATAATAATAATAATAATAATGATAATAATAATAATAATAATATTAATAATAAGAATAATAATAATAATATTAATAATAATAATAATAATAATAATAATAATAATAATAATAATAATAATAATAATAATAACTAGCGGGATCCGTGGAATTTCCACAGGGGGCTCATTCATATGTAATTTATTGATGTTGGCATTCTGTAGATGTTCAGTGTAAATGGAGACACTCTGATATTATTGTAGCTTTTTTTGTTAAAACTGAAAAATGTTTATCTAAACTAGCACGAACGCCAGGTAAAACCCGGTCGTATAGTACGCTTAAATATGTTATTTTAATTGTTGCAGATTTCGTATATATTATTATAAAGTGAATGTTCTATCGATTTTTATATGCTATAAAGTTGCGATTTAAAAAAAAAAATATCCATATGACATTGGCGCATTAACTTGAAACGAAAACGAAATAAAATCTTACGAATATATATATATATATATATATATATATATATATATATAACTTGAGTTCCTGCAGCCATAATCGAAACCGAAACAAAAACCTCTTGATAAAAGTATTTATAACAAAAATAGATGATTTAAGTGTCATCAGCTATAGTCGAAACCGAAACCAAAACTTATGAAAAAATCTTAGTAAAATTATTTATGACAAGAAATAGAAGAACATAAAAATTAAATGACCCGGATGTAAGCGTGACGCACAAAAGAATACACACACTATCGTATTAATATATATTTAATATATATATATATATATATATATATATATATATATATATATATATATATATATATATTATATATATATTATTTTTAAAATATCACGAGGTGCCGCTTTCGAATCTCGCTAGATTCAGCCACTCTGATGAGTCGTGGACGACGAAACACGTGTCAGTGGATAATTATATTTTTAAAATAATATATATGTCGCTCCCCGTTAAAAGGGGGTACCAGATTGGTCAATGGGAAAATTATTCCCAACAAGCATTTAGGTAAAAATGCACTTTCGTATAAATACTTGAATTCATTCAAGAAAGTATCGCTAACAAAAACAAATAAAAACACACACACACACACACACACACACACACACACATATATATATATATATATATATATATATATATATATATATATATAATGGACTCTTTCGACGTATGAGGTTCCACAACCACTAAGTTGTTTGGAAATCCACACAGATGATTTGTTCATAGTGGTGAAGGCTTTGTGTAGAACCAATCATTTTTTGTGGTTTGGTAATTTTTGTTGATGCAGATGACTTCTAGATTCATGTTTTTCACTAAGACTGGGGGGTGCATCGCTCCAATGGGGATTAATGCGCCTCCAGATACCAACCTGGAAATTTCTACGACTTGGTACGAAACAAATAGTCACCTATCTAGTACTGGCCAGGCTTAAGGTTGCTTAACTTCGGTGATCTGGCGAGAACCGGGGTGTCAACATGATTGTGCCGATATATATACTTATATATATATATATATATATATATTATTCTCGCGTGCTGTCTCAAAACCGACAGTATTTAGTCCATTTCAGACATTTTTTTTTCTTTGTTGACTGTGGTATAATGCTGGTTTTGTGCAGTTATAGGAGGTCCACCCTCCCAGGCTTTGACTACTCCCTTTGAGAAAGCGTTAGTTTTTTGCTAATCGCCACTACTACTACTACTGAGAAACATAGAAAGAATTATTAATACAACATTACGCGGCAACGTTTTACGATCCAAAGATGTAAGTGCTGGGTTACATTGCCATTAACCGTGTTTAATTAGAAAGTCCATCCCACTAATCAAACAAATGAATGCTATTAAGTTGGTTCAAAAACAATATCGTTTTCTCACATATGTTACTTTTATATATGATTTCTGAATTAATTCATCTATATATATATATATATATATATATATATATATATATATATATAGGCATGTCATATATCATCTTATAGCACGTTTTTTGCTCTATCAAATCGTGTAATTCATTACCGTTGCCAATCTCTTCATTCATTTTTTGGGGTAGGCTTTTTGACAGCATGGACATACTTCAAATCCGCACGATTTCTTGTTTCAGTTCAAATTAGGCGGAAAAGCTGCCGAAACAGCTCGTGATATCAATGATGCGTTTGGCCCATGAACCACTAAGAAACATGTGGCACAACGGTAGTTCAAGAAATTTCGCAATGGTGACGAGATCCTCGAAGATGAAGACAGTCGCCGCCGGCCGACTGCGGTTGATAACGAACATTTGAAAGCATTAATTGAAGCCGATCCTCGTAAATACCACACAAAAAGTTGCTGTTGAACTCGAAGTCGACCACTCAACAGTCGTTCGCCATTTAAAGCAAATAGGGAAGTCAAAAAAGTTGGATAAATGGGTGCCGCATGAATTGAACGATAATAAAAAAAAATCGTCGTCTTCAGGTGTCTTCTGTGCTCCTTCTGTGCATCAAAAACGACCCGTTTCTCGAGCAGATTGTGACGTTTGATGGGAAGTGGATGCTCTACAACAACCGACGACGTTCGACACAATGCTCGGATACCGGAGAAGCTCCACAACACTTCCCGAAACCGAAATTGCACCTAATATAGGTCATGGTGACTGTTTGCTGGTCTGCGGTCGGTCTCATCCGTCACAGTCATCCGGGCGAAACGATTACGGCGAAGAAGTACTGTCGACAAATTGATGAAATGCGACAGAAGCTCCAACGTATGTGCCCGGGATTGGTCAATATAGAGGGACCAATTCTCCTCCATGACAATTCTCGCGTGTATGTTACTCAACTGACCCTGCCAGAACTAAACGAATTGGGCTACGAGACTCTGCCTCATCCGCCATATCCACGGGATCACTCGCCCACCGATTATCACTTTTTCAAGCATCTCGACAACTTCTTGCGCGAAAAATGCTTCAAAAGCCGAGATGATGCTGAATCAGCCTTCAATGACTTCATCGCTTCCAAAACTCCGATGTTCTATGCTAATGGGATGAATAAACTTGTTTCTCGTTCGCAAAACAATGTCGATTCTAATCGTACTTATTTCGATTAATAAAGTTTATTATGAAAGGAGTTTGGATATTTTGAAGTTGAACGTCAAAAAAAGACATTATTTTTGCATCAACTTAATATTTAAAAAAAAAAAAACCTGAAGATTTGTTAAGTTCTTTAAATTATGGCATCTTCAAGCCAAGGACGAATTAGGTTTTATTATACCCATAGTCGAAACTCAGGACCACTTTTATAAAGTGCGAATGAAAAAAAATAAAAAAGATACGGCAACTTATTTTTAAATCTCTTGAATGGCTTAAGTTTTTATATTTCCCTTTCCGGTTTGGAGTATACCATTTTTCTAGATTTTATTTATTTACTAGATAGATAGATAGATAGATAGATAGATAGATAGATAGATGGCTTATTCAATTTGAATACATTCGTCTCATTATTCCTCAATCTCAAGTAGCTTTTGACCTTTATAAGTTTTGACTCATTATTAAACAAAATAGATACAAACAGAATGAGATATAGTCATCTTATATACTGTATATATAGTATTTAATAATTCATATGAAAGAGAAGGGGTGGAAGAAAAGGAGAGAGAGAAAAGGAGAGAGATTATTTAAGCTAAGCGTACTCAGAAAAAAGAAAAGAGATAGAAGAGGTCTTCATAATTTTACAATATTATTTTTGGTTTTATCTTGGAAATATGTTACGTTTAAGAATCTTCCTTCGCCGTCGAAAAAAAAACATATCTGCACTTTGGAAAAATGTCAACAAATTTTGGAGGTTTTTCATCTGAAAATAAAACAAACAAAAACAAAATAAATAAAAAAAGCAATCGGAAAAACAAAAAACACTAAAGCAATTTGGATGAAAGTAAGAATGTGGGAAATTCATCATCAGCAGCAGTTACAGTCGTATCAGCCTCTCCTACTTTTTACATACGTCCTTACATGTCGACAAGGAGCTATTTCTTTTCTATCGGTTTGTCTGTCACAATTCAGTTTTGAAATAACATTTTTAGTCCTCAGATAAAGGAGAGATTAGACCTAGTAATTCGCTCCCGTCCGTCCGATTGTTCGTTTGTTCGCCCTTTTCTCAATGACCACGCCTTGGATTTTCTTTTTTGTTTTATTTGAAATTTTGCGCAAGCATTAGTCATGGTGAACGTATATTTTTTCCATAACGGATTTTCTGGGATAACTCTGATTGCCTTTTATTATTATAATTATTATTATTCTAAGTTTTATTTAAAAAGTTCTGTAAATATATTAAAAACGCACTCAGAAAGGCACCCATTTATTTAAATATCTTTTATTTAAATACGTTCGTTTTGTTACTTACTTAAAAAAATGTTTTGTAAATATATATTTTTTTCTTTTAAATCTTCAAAAGTTTTGTAAATATATTTTTAAAAAATCTTGCTTGCGAATATTCGCTTATGTTTGCTATTTGACGCGTTTACAAACAACCAACACCATGTGCTTGTGCCAATGTCAAGGTCGAATCACCGGTGTCAATTGAAATGTGCGCCGGTTGTCACTAGTCGTCGTCGTCTGCTACAGGGTATCTATTCTTTACTTGATCCGAAATGTCAAGCAGTCTCTAGCCGCATGTATATTCCCGTTGGGGGAGATGACGGCCTTAGGTTTTTTGCAGTTTTGTCAGGGAGGTGTCAACGTCCTCTTACATGCAACGCCTGCTTTTTTCTAACTGGTCACTTATCCGGTACTCACCAGGCTCAACGTGGCTTAACTTTAGTGATCCAACGAGGATCAGTTTGTCAACCTGATTATGCTGTGGATATTAACTGATCTGTCACGCTTCCGTTTGAAATAGCATTTTCTCCTTCGATATGTCAGGCTTGATTTTGATATGATGGTTTGAACTGAGATTTCGATACAACACGTTCTTTGATCTGGGGTTTATTGGCTTTCGGTTTGAAATAGCGTTTTAGTTGGCCTGTCAGGTTTAGCTTTGAAATATTAAATATAAATAATAGGTTGATGCAAAAATAATGTCGTTTTTGATGTTCAACTTTAAAAGATCATAACTCCTTTTATAATAAACTTTATTAATCGAAATCAGAACTATTAGAATCGACACATTTTTGCCTACGAGAAATGAGTTTATTTATCCCATTAGCATAGAAATCCGAAGTTCTAGAAGGGATGAAGTCATTGAAGGCCGATTCAGCATCATCTCGACTTTTGAAGCATGTTTCGCACAGGAAGTTGTTGAGATGCTTGAAAAAGTGATAATCGGTGGGCGAGAGGTCTGGTGAATATGGCGGATGAGGCAGAGTCTCGTAGCCCAATTCGTTCAACTTCTGCACGGTCACTTAAGCAACATGCGGGCAAGCATTGTTATGGAGAAGAATTGATCCCTTCACATTGACCAATCAATATGTTGCAGCATCTAGTGCATTTCGTCGATTTGTCGGCAGTACTTCTCCGCCGTAATCGTTTCACCCTGATTCAAGAAGCCGTGATGGATAAGAACGGTCGCAATCAACCGAACAGTCACCATAACCTTTTTTGTTTCATGCAATTTCGGCTTCAGGAAGTGTTGTGAAGCTTCTCCGGCATCCAACCACTGTGTCGAACGTCACCGGTTTTAGTAAAGGATCCACTTCTCATCACAGGTCAAAATCACCTCGGAAAACGGGTCGTTTTTGTTGCGCAGAAGAAGCGTAGAAAACACCACAACACGATGTTTTTGTAATAATTGGTCAATTCATGCGGTACCCATTTATCCAACTTTTTTGACTTCCCTATTTGCTTTAAATGGCGAACGACTGTTGAGTGCTCGACCTCGAGTTCAAAAACAATTTCTCGTGTGGTTTTGCGAGGATCGGCTTGAATGAAGGCTTTTAAATGTTCGTTATCAACCGCAGTCGATCGGCCGCGACCGTCTGTTTCTTCGAGGCTCTCGTCAACATTGCGAAATTTCTTGAACCACCGTTGTGCCACACGTTTGTTTGAGGTTCCTGCGCCAAATGCATCATTGATATCACGAGCAGATTTTTGGCCTTGTTTGAACTAGAACAAGAAAATCGTGCGAATTTGAATTTTGTCTATGATGTTGAAAAGACTGCAAAAATGAATGAAGAGATTGAGAACGGTAACGAATAACACGATTCGAGAGAGCGAAAAATGAATTTCAAAATCATATATAACATGGCTATATATATATATATATATATATATATATATATATATATATATATATATATATATATATGTATATATATATAAATATATATGTATATATATATATATATAAATATATATATATATATATAAATATATATATATATATATATATATATATATATATATATATATATAAATGAATTAATTCAGAAATCATATATAAAAGTAACATATGTGAGAAAACGATATTGTTTTTGAACCAACCTTATAGCATTCATTTGTTTGATTGGTGGGATGGACTTTCTGATTAAACACGATGAATGGCAATGTAGCCCAGCACCCCAGCACTCATATCTTTGGATCGTAAAACGTTGCCGCGTAATGTTTTTATAGTTGTTTTTGCAGTAGTAGTAGTAGTAGTAGTAGTAGTAGTAGTGGCCATCAACAATAAACTAACATTTTCTCAAAGAGAGAAATCTAAGCCTGGGAGGGTGGACCTTCTAGAACTGCACATAACCAGCATTATACCGCAGTCAACAAAGAAAAAAATTCTGAAATGAACTAAATATTGTTGGTTTATAGACAGCTCGAGACAGTGCCGCAGCTGCTGCTGATTATTATTATTATTATTATTATTAGTAGTAGTAGTAGTAGTAGTAGTTGATATTTATTTCACTCTCGTCGCGGGATGATGTGACATTAGGGTAAATATATCAGGACAGAAGAGCCAAGACCCCAGAAAAGGAGCGCTCTGGCTTGCAAAAACTGCCTGGGCAGGCCTGTTAGAATTCCTCAGTAGGGGCAATTCTGACGATTAGCAATTAACTAACTCTTTCTCAAAAGGAGAAGTCAAAGCCTGGGAAGGTAGATCTCGTAGTACTGCACAGGTGCAGCGATATACAACAGTGAAAGAAATAACCATTTCCAAAATGGACGACATACTTTGTCGGCTTTGAGAGAGTCCGATTGTAATTTTTTTATAGGTTTCCGATTATTATTTTTATAGTATTTGAAAGATTAAAGCCTAAAGTTAATTTCCATAAGGAAAAAAATATTTGTAGACGTGAAAAAAAGTTATAATGAAAAAATGTTTTCACGGCGACATTCGAAAAGTAAGAAGTTAAGCTAAGTTTTTAAATTGAATAAATTTATTGTAAAAATCCGTTGACAGATAGATATTAGTTCCCTAGGTCTATTACAAAGATAATTGGTAAAGTCCTAAGATATTGAATTTAATAATAAAAAAAAACACCTTGTTTGTAAAAAAAAAAAAAAAAAAAAAAAAAAAAATAGCTTAATTAGCCCCCGAGGGATTCTGGCTTGGCGCAAACAAAACAAAGGAAGTCGTCTTATCATTACTACATTAACTTCTTTTTAAAAAAACGTAGTCCTTCTAAGGATATGATAATTGTTATACGGATGTTCAATATGTCAGAAAGTCAAAAGGCTGTCTAAAAATGACATCAGGTAGTTGGAGGGAAGTAGGGAGTGCAAAACCGTCTGGTTTTCTTTCTTTTTTTCCCCCAACCGTACATCCGTACATACCTATCATGAACGTTTGTATAACTCTTGCGATTTTTTAATTTAAACATTTTTGTATTTATACTCGTCTTATTTTATTTTATTATAGCGTGCTCAGGAAGGTGATTGGGCTTCATCTGTCCTTGAACTATTATCGTATCCTTAGAAGGACCACGTTTTTTAAAAAGAAGTTAATGCAGTAACTGTTCTGTTTTCAAGATATATTCACCCAGGCATTACCTCTTCTTTTGAGGGGAGTGAGGGGGATGAGAGTGGCGAATGTATTGTAGTATCTGTTCTGTTGTACTGAGACCGCCCTCCTAAGCATTCCTCTCCCCCCCCTTTGAGTAGTAGCATATGTTTGTCTGTCTGTCTGTATGTATGTATGTCTGTATGTATGTATGTATATATGCATGTTCGTTAATATAATATTATCCTAGGCATTACCTACTTATTTTAAGGGGAGGCAATCTAGTATATATAGGTCTGTAAATTATGCTATTTTCCCAGGTATTCTCCTCATTTATTCAAATATCAAATTTAGCTGAATTTTTGTATTTTATTTTATTTTATTTTTATTTTATTTTTTTTTTTTTGCCGCCGTAATAATATTTTTCATCATATTTTTTTTTCCACGTGTAAAAATACACTTCCTTCCTTTTAAGAGATTGACTTTACGCTTTTATCTTTCAAACACAATCAAAACTTAATCAGAAATTAATACAAAAGATATACATAAATTGCCACCATTTTTTTTTTTTATGTATCTACGAGATAGTATATTATCTGCACTGTGGTTTTCCTCTTTTCCTCCATTGGGTTACCTTCTCGATGTTTTTGGATGAGTAAGGACATACTAGCAAAAAAAAAAAAAAAAAAGGTGCTAATAATGATGATGATGATGATGATGATGATGATGATGATGATGATGATGATGGCGGTCGGAATGGTACGGCGATGTTGATGCTGTTCGTGATGTTTATGCTAGCTGGCGTAGAGGAGGGTGGAGGGTTGGGGCGTTGGCTATTTCTCCGGTGGCGGCAAAGGCCTATTTAGTACTATCGTAAACAAACGGTGAACTCAAAGGAATCGGTAATTCCGTTGCGTAGAAAGCGAAATTGGTAAAGGCATTTTTTAATGAACGGTGCGGGGGAGGGGGCAGAATGAAGGAAGCGTGTGTTGTAAACGTATGAGGCCGAAGTGGGAGGGTTGAATGTGGCTTTCATAGATAGGAGAAGGAAAGGCAGAAGAGAAAAGAGCGGATGCATAGAAAAGGAGAACGGTAGGGGTTTGAACATTTGGGTATGGGAGGGTAGTGACCTGGGTGGTCAGGAGGTCAGTGTTCGCATTTGTACCAATCGGAGACGCGGAATCTGCAGGGTAAATTCTTGTAAATGCATTTTATACGCACAATATATATATATATATATATATATATATATATATATATATATATATAACATGATAGTCACCACTTATCAAGACCCGGAAGCCACTCGGGGATAAGGGTTATTGCGTGTACAGTAATCAATGGTATAATATCGGAGTAATCGTTAGTAATGGAAATTTGATAAAGTGTCTTACTTAAGTGGGCGGTTTATCAGGAATTTGTTTATGTTGGACTTGAAGACATCCAAGTTGTAGTCAGGTGGGAAACAGGCAAACGGAAGGGAGTTCCACAGGCGTGCACTTCTAAGAAAGAAGCTTTGTTCTACGTTTTGATATATACATACATATATATATATATATATATATATATATATATATATATATATATATAGCTGTGTGTGTGTGTGTGTGTGTGTGTGTGTGTGTGTGGTCACGAATAGGCTCCTATATGGTTGACTATTTTAAAAAACTGATTATATATAATGATAGAAGATGAATCGAGACACAGGAATGAGTATGTTTGATCTGGCAGAACGGTGGTTCATTAAAATTGTGGGGTCTGCGTACGCGCCTGGTCCACAAAGTATGGAAATAAAAAATTCTAAACTTAAAAAAAAACGTTTACAAGTGTTTTTTATATAGATGTACAAAATAATACTTTGATAAGTATGTTTTAACTTAAATAGGAATGGTATAATAAAATTGTGGAGTCTGCGTTCGCGCCTGGCCTCCATAGAATGAAAATAGGCACAAACTTTAATAAAGACTTTTCATATGTATCTGAGTAAGTATACTTTGATAATTATGTTTCAGTTTGAAGAAATATGGTATAATAAAATTATGGATTGTTCGTTCGCACCTGACCTTCATAGAATGGAAATATGTCACACAGTTTAACAAGGTTTTTTAATATAGATCCACAGAATATTGTGGCAAGTGTTTCAGTGTGAACAGGTATGTTATAATAAATTATGAGGTTTATCTATTTTATTTTTACTTTCATCATATTTTGCTTTGGTTTTGATACGCACAAATTCGACCCAAATTTACAAGCCTTCGTTTTCATAAACTATCATACTTTCATAAATAAGAGTCCATTTTTCTGTAGGCTGTTTTTGAACCCAGTCAACGATGGGTACTTTTGCTAGTATATATATATAT
Source organism: Euprymna scolopes (assembly GCF_053919585.1). Classification (NCBI taxonomy): domain Eukaryota; kingdom Metazoa; phylum Mollusca; class Cephalopoda; order Sepiida; family Sepiolidae; genus Euprymna; species Euprymna scolopes. The sequence continues at coordinate 49,397,246 of NC_136518.1, forward strand.
ATATATATATATATATATATATATATATATATATATATATATAGTCATGGTAAATGTTTCTCGCATGCTTTTCCGTTCGGGATTTCCCCCCTTTTTTCTTTCTCTTCAAAAAATGCTTCATTGTCAAAAGTGTGTTTATTCATAAAGTCTGAAGAAATACTGGTTTTTGAAAATTTTTAAAGGATATAATGCTTGAAATTGTCGAACTGGACATTGAAACAATTGTAACGTAAAATGAAATACACTTTTTGCTGCCATCAACACCTTGTTTTGAAATCTTGAGTTTGCATACACAATATATATATATATATATATATATATATATATATATATATATATATATATGTATATATATATATATATGGGGAGGGGTAATCACCACAGTTCTTCAGTGTAACTAGACCAGCATCCGTTGCAAGCCCGGGATCGAACAAACAACCAGTAGTTGTAATAATGCTTTTATATAAACACTGACCGCCACTGAACAGTGCTCTATTTTTATTCACAAAAGCTATGCAGGTGGCTAAAGTAGTAGCAGGCGATACAACTGCCAAGAGTGCTCAACCCGAGCTAGAGAGCTTATATATATATATATATATATATATATATATATATATATATATATATATATATATACTTCGGAGTAGTTTTTATTTAACAATCAGTGGTTATGTAAACGTGAGATTGTAGGTTTACAAAATATTACTGGCAGTAATATTCTATAAGTTATCCCATCTAAACGAGAATTGCTCGATATTCAAGATAGAGCAAATAAATTAAATTGTAATTCAATGAATTTCAAAAAACTCTCATTGAAATGAAATGAAGTGGTTGAGTTTCATATCAAAGAATTTTTATTATTCTAAGCAAGACAAAGAATGTTTTAGAAAGTTTATCTCCTTAACCTATAGGGTTTCGATGTCTACCATCTCATCAGAGGAGTGAAAATATTAGCAAATAGTTATAAAGGTATGAACCCTATTTGCTAAAGTCAGTGAGACATGGAAAGTCAAAGTGAAAATAATATATTTATCAGAAGTTCTGTAGCAGGAGTATTTGTAGAAAAAGGATATGAATGTTTTTGTTGATCCAACTTGTTTGGTAAAATCCATATTATATATTTTACCAAACAAGTTGGATCAACAAAAACATTCATATCCTTTTTCTACAAATACTCCTGCTACAGAACTTCTGATAAATATATTATTTTCACTTTGACTTTCCATGTCTCACTGACTTTAGCAAATAGGGTGCATACCTTTATAACTATTTGCTAATATTTTCACTCCTCTGATGAGATGGTAGACATCGAAACCCTATAGGTTAAGGAGATAAACTTTCTAAAACATTCTTTGTCTTGCTTAGAATAATAAAAATTCTTTGATATGAAACTCAACCACTTCATTTCATTTCAATGAGAGTTTTTTGAAATTCATTGAATTACAATTTAATATATATATATATATATATATATATATATATATATATATATATATATATATATATATATATATATATAAGAGCAAACAGTTAATAAAAATGTTAAAAACACTTTGAAAAAGAGTTAAAAACATATTTAATCTGAAAAGGAAACACTTGATAAGTGGATAGTCTTTAATCCGCGGAGTTTCGAAGAAATACTTTCCTTCTCATCAGAGGGTAGGAATTAGCAAAATGCGGGATGGGATTTTGCATACAAAAGTATTTAATGAAACTACAAGTAAGTCAAATATCTTACCTGATAACAAAAAGTGAAGCAGAGGGAATATGGTGAAGAAAAAGGTGATTACACGTGAATGGATAGTCTGGTGGAAGATAAATAATCCAATGACGGTAAAATCCAAAAATATAACTCCAAGAAAGTTAATTGAGTTTCCATTTGCACAAGTAAAATCCAAGGATATATATATATATATATATATATATATATATATATATATATATATATATATATATATATGCATATATATATTCATATTCACACGCACTCTCTCTCTTTCTCTCTCTCTGTCTCTCTCTCTCTCTCATACACACACATAACACATACATATATATATAGAGAGAGATGTGTGTATATACTTTCGTTTTTAAAACGGAAGTAAGCTTTGTCGGCTGTAACAAGTACTTAAAACAAAACGATTAAATTAAAAAATAAAGTAAATAAATCAACTCTGAATAATATTTCATAAATGCAACAATTAATAGAATTCTATTACTAAAAACGATTAATAACATCGAGGTGATTATTAAAATGTGTTTTCTTTAATATAATATGCGAATGGGGTTATGTTTTGAATGTAGATTTCCTTTGAATGTACGTATAGCCACCATGCTGATTATAGTGTATTACAATAGAAAAATGCGAGCATGAAAAGTAATATGGTTAAGCTTAAACATGGAAAAGTAAAGGACTAGTTGTTTAAACTGGAAAAGAAAAAGACAAGATATTCTAGTAAAAAATATCATAAATTTATAACTGAAAATATTGAAGCATTAAGAATTGATTATATATGCAATTGGTTATAAATTGAATTTTTAAAAAAATTCTTAATGCTGCAATTATTTAAGTTATAAATTTATTATATTTATTTACTAGAATATCCTGTCCTTTTCTTTTCCAGTTTAAACAACTAGTCCTTTATTTTTCCATGTTCAAGCTTAACCACATAACTTTTTATGTTCGCATTTTTCTACTGTAATACACTATGATTTGTACATGCTTCCAATAAATTAACTTGTTCTTTGTTTAATTTCAGTCTTATTTTTTGGCTCCCCATAAACACATATGTAATAACAATGTACGACACTCGTCTGCTTTCGATAAAATCCCCCCAATTATCTCCCTTTCGTGCTTTCATACTCTGTGTTTCGCTTGTTACTTCTCTTTTCGAATTAGTAGCAACAGTAGTCGCTGAAGCGACGTGGTTGCTATAGAAACCAGTCATAAAAAGTGTCGCTCACCTCCTTACATATTTTTACGATTTAAACACCAGTAAATTCATCATAACTTTTGTTTTTCTGAACAGAAATTGAAAAAAAAAACATTTTTTTGTCAAGATATAGGTGAGAGGGTGATCTATAAACTAAAATAATTGTTTGAAGTTTGGTCGAAAAATGAGTGAGCGGTGAAGCTTTAAAGCAGTTCTAAATGACTAAAACTGCCACTTAACCGTATTTTCAAAGATAGACATCATGCTGAATATGGTGTATTAAAGTCTGTTTCCAGTATGAAAATTAATTTGGGAAACAGTCCGGCTTTCGTACATATTGATAGAATTGTGAACAAACAAACAATAAAAATACAGCAATACGACTTTATTATAATAGATGTACATGCCAAATCGTAGACACGAAAAAGGTGTCTGTGTATAAGTATATTTTTTTACGAAGGGAGCAACACATATCAAGGCTCGGAGGCCACTCGAGAATGAAGTTTAATGTGTCGTCATTGGGACAATTGTGTAATTATCGTTTGTAGAAGTAATTTGGTATAATTAGATCATTCACGAGGACGGTTGAACAAGAATTTGTTTATGTTAGACGTGAAGATAAAGATATTGTAGTCAGCTGGAAAGCAGACCAGCGGAACAGAGTTCTACATGTAGGTAGTTCTAGGAAAGAAGCTTTGTTCATGGAATCCAGGTTCAGGCTTAGATAGAGAGTGGGGAAATTTATTGATTGCACTTTTAACTAGATGAGTGTTTTGAACTAGACGAGTGTTTTTTGTTTTTGTGAAGGATTAGCGAGGGGTGACTATAGATTGGAGCTCAATCGAACACTTGATATGAAAATAGCGATAAATCAGGGATAGGCTCGCAACGGTTTCTTCTGTGGGAAAGAGGCTGCAGAGAAGAGAAAAAGGCATCGCCTACTAGATTACGAAGTTTGTTTTGAACTCTGTCAAGGCAGAATAGGGTGCTTCGAGCACCTCCTGACCAGATGCAGCAACAGTATTCAACCCTAGGACGTACTTGCCTCTTATACAGGTAGAAAATTATATCAGCACTTAATATAAGTTGGACCGGTAGAACGCTCCAACTTATATTGAGTACAATATATATAATAATGCACGGTATAATCACATTGACACACCGGTTCCCGCTCGATCACTGAAGTTAAGCAACGTTGAGCCTGGTCAGTACTAAATGGATGACCATTTTGGACTTTCAGGTGCTGTATGTTCTCTCCGCTTATCTCGGCATTGTTTCCAGTCCTCATGGACTTCTCCTTGCCACTGGACTCAAACAATGCCGATTTAGGAGAGGCGTGGTTGTTGATTGCGCAACCCTTGCCTCAATATTACACGCGCAACTGCCCCTATATCCTATATATAGAGGGTATCCTTTGTCTTTCGAGACTGAACGGAGGCATCGATCGATCGATATATAATCATATATATATATATATATATATATATATATATATATGCTGGATGTTTTAACCGTTCAAACGGGTCAAAGTAATAATTGGTTGATTTAGAATGAGTGCTTAATGCCAAATTGATCGTTGAATATGGTTAAATGTGTGCTCATTTTTGCATTAGAATACTGATCTCTACGAGCGGGACCTGTGAAAATTCCACAGGGCACTCATTCATATGTAATATATTGATGTTGGCATTCTGTAGATGTTCGGCGTAAATGAAGACGCTCTGATATTATTGTAGCTTTTTTTGTTAAAACTGCAAAAGTATTTATCTAAACTAGCATGATCGCCCGGCAAAGCTCGGTCGTAAAGTACGCTTAAATATGATATTTTAATTCTTGCAGATTTCGTATATATTATTATAGAGTTAATTTTTTTTTATCGATTTTCATATATTATAAAGTTGCGATTTCAAAAAAAATATATATATCCACATTACTTGGGTACATTAGCTTGACTCGAAACCGAAATAAAAACTTTATATATATATATATATATATATATATATATATATATATATATATATATATATATATATATATATATATATATATATATAAACAAAAACTTGAGTTCCTTCAGTCATAATCGAACGAAACCAAAACTTATTCTTGATAATTCTCGATAAAATTATTTATTAAAAAAAATATAGATTACTGGAGTGCCATCAGTTAGAATTGAAACCGAAACCAAAACTTATGAAAAATTCTTGATAAAATTATTTATAAAAAGATAGATGGCTTAAGTGTCATTAGCTATAATCGAAACCGAAACAAAAACAAATGAAGAATTCTTGGTAAAATTATTTGTAACAAGAAATGGAAGTACATAACAAGTAAACGACCCGGATGTAAGCGTGACACAGACAATAACACACACGCTATCGTAGTTATATATAGATTAATCCGTTTACACTGTATCAAACGGATATCGTAACACTTAGTTCGCTTCTAACAGAGGTTCCTACAAAATTTCATAAAAAATTTCAGGGAGATCGGCCAGTAGTTTCCGAGAAAACCTTCAAAGTTAAATGGTATGTGGTGACTGATTAATCCCTCTAAATCCCTATTATTATTGCGCATAAAACTGATAAAAATTTCAGACAGTAGTTTCTAATAAAAAGTGGAACGGACAGATAGGCAGACTAAAAGAAATACACACGCACACACAGAGACACACAGAGACACACACACACACACACACACACACACACGTATATATATATATATATATATATATATATATAAGCAGTCCATCTGGCGTTGCCTGGTCATAAAATAAGCTTAAATATATTTTAATCCATGCATATTTTCTATTTAGTATTCTTTATTAATTAATTATTATATTGTAGGCAATATATAGTAATGATTTTAAAAGTAAAAAAAAAATGATTTGGGTGCCATGAGCTAGAATCGAAACTAAAATATTTAGCGCTCCAGCTTTAGTCAGTATCTTTTAAGTAATCAACAGATGGATAAGAAATCCTCCAAATTAAGTGCAAACTACTAATGTATATTTGCGCTTGTGAAAAAGTAACAGATTTAGTTCACTTACTTCTGTAAGTGCCAAGTTCAATTTATTTTCAGTTCTGATATTTACCAGCTAAGAAAAAATAAGAAAAACAAATCAGATTAATTTCATAGGTTCAACTCCCCGATACACCAGGTTTATAGTCTGGAGACAAAAAATTGACAGAGGAGTTTGGGAGAGATTGTTCGGGCACACAGAGAAAAGGTTACTTCTCATATATATATATATATATATATATATATATATATATATATAAACGAGTAGTTAATAAAACATGTTAAAAAACACGTTGAAAAAGAATTAAAAACATAGTTAATTTTCCAAAAAGAAGCAAAAAATAAATGGATAGTCTTTAATTCGCGGAGTTTCGAACAAATACTTTCCTTCTCATCAGAAGGTAGGATTTAGAAGAAAGTGGAATCGGATTTTGCTTGCAAAAGTATTTAATGAAACTGTAAGTAAGTCATAGATCTTACTTGGTAACAAATAGTGAAGCAGATGGAATAGGGTGAAGAAAAAGGTGATTCCACATGAATGGATAGTCTGGTGAAGGGTAAAATATCTAATAACGGTAAAATCCAAAAATTCAAAATCCAAAAAAATTGGTTAAATTTCCATTTCCACAAGTAAAATTCAAAGGAATCGCGTAATTGGAAGATCGTCCAAAGTAATCCAAAAGGCAGAAATCCGTGGAATAATTAACAAAGCGGTGCAAGGAAAAGGGAATGAGTTCAAATAATATTATTAATATATATATATATATATATATATATATGTGTGTGTGTGTGTGTGTGTGTGTGTGTGTGTGTGTGTGTGTGTGTGTGTGTAGGTGTGTTTGTGAATGCTAAAACTTTTTCATCCTAAATGCTACGCAATTATACACAATGTAGAAACTATGCATAAATAGCACTGAGCGTAATAATAAAATGAAACCATAAAAAATGAATAAGTAATTAAAAGAAATTCGTTTTTCAAACGAATATGCAAATTGTGTAACCAGTTATGCAAATTAGTTAAGCATTATGAAGTCACTCGCATATCTATGACTGAATATATTAAGAAGTTGGTTTTCATAATTTTAAAAAGAAAAAGTAGGTTTTTAATATCAATGCTAGTGCGACAAAAACTCAACTTTATATATATATATATATATATATATATATATATATATATATATATATATATATATATATTAAGTAATGTGATTTATAATTTAAAAATTTAAAAAAAAATTTTAAATTTAAAAATCAAAATTTAATTAAATTAAAAATCAGTTTCATAAGAAGGAACAACAACAAAGTCAATTATCTGTACGATCGTTTCGGAAATCCGTGCTTTTTATTTGTGGTATACATGAAGTCACGTAGAACAATTATACATAGTTTTTTTGTTAAGCACGGTCTCCTCATCAGCAAATTTAGGAGGGTTTCTATTGAATTGAATTGTAACTGTAGAAGAAAAAATAAATGTCCCCTACAAAGCTCATGTAAAATTAAAAATGTTATCTATAGCTGCACAGTATCAAAAACTCCAAATATACAAGAACCTATCAACAGCCATAACTCAACTACCAGATTAAATAATAACACCAACTTAAATCAATCTACCGATCAATTACTAACCAACCCACCACATTATAATCCAACAATAGACCTAACGGAAAATAATCATAATAATCAAGAGGTAATATATATTGGTTCCACATCTGGCCCAATAAAACATAGAATTTCAACGCACAAACATTCTTTTAAAAATAACTCTCTATCAAACCAAACTACTCTATCCAACTATATTTGGCAACTAAAAAATAGCAATATTTCTTTCAACTTAAAATGGCAAATAATTGAGACTTGCAAATCATATAAACCAGGAGATAAATTTTGTACATTATGTACAAAAGAAACCCTAAAAATTTTAAAATATGAAGATATAAAAAGCACAACCAAACTAGTAAATTCAAGACACGAGCTTCTATCATGTAATCATAAACGTTGGTTTAAATTTAATAAATATAAACCACCTTAAATCATTAAAAATTACTCATTAGTAAAAATAGATTTTTTTTTTTTTATAAATTAAGTTAGACCAATTACCGCCCTTAGACTCGTAAATCGAATAATAAATAAAGCCAATAACACATGACAATTATCTCCCCTTAAAAACTTGCAAAATAAATATTCTCTCTCTATAGATATTAACTGTAGCGTCTTTAAATCAAAATACGCTAACGGAAACAATTTACTGCACGAGCGTCGCCCTTTTAAAATTCTTCATTCAATAAAATAAAAAGCTATAGCAAACATCTAAATGACTACTTTAAATACAGTTCCTGATTTCAAAAAAAGAAAAACTAAAAGGTAACTATATCTATATATTTTTAAATCAAATTTATTATGTAAATTCAAAAAATATATATTTTTTCTACTCATTTCTATCTCTAACCTATGTTAATATAATTTTCTTATAAATTTTAAATCCAAACCTTTTACTTCAATTTTTCAGATTCATCTGCCTTACTTTTAATGCTAGGTTTATTTTTGGTGTCTTTTCAATTCAATAGAAATCCTCCTAAATTTGCTGATGAGGAGACCGTGCTTAACAAAAAAACTATGTATAATTGTTCTACGTGACTTCATGTATACCACAAATAAAAAGCACGGATTTCCGAAACGATCGTACAGATAATTGACTTTGTTGTTGTTCCTTCTTATGAAACTGATTTTTAATTTAATTAAATTTTGATTTTTAAATTTAAAAATTATTTTTAAATTTTTAAATTATAAATCACATTACTTAATATTGAATTAGCTCTAGGACATTTAACTATCGAGCTTATTATATATCTAAATTACAACGAGCATTTCCTGTATTTTAATTAAACTAGTAATTTCACTATTACATTAAAATACACTTAGCTCTTTAGACTATTATTCTAATCTCCTTTAAATTATATATATATATATATATATATATATATATATATATATATATATATATATATATATATATATATATATATACGTTTTATTTTTTATTACCGTATCTTTCTGTTAAGTTACATTATTGTTTCAGCTACCCGGCCGTTTTGTTTTTTTTTTTTTTTGCTGTCTGTAGCTTCCTCAGACTTTTACAGAAATTGTTGTTGTTATGTTATTTCATCCCATAAAAACAAACATTTCTGTAAAAGTCTGTGGAAGCTACAGACGACAAAAAAAAAACGGCCGGGTAGCTGAAACAATAATGTAACTTAACAGAAAGATACTGTAATAAAAAATAAAACGCATATTTGCTCTACAACAGTATTGAGCACTTTCTTCAGTTTTTAGTAATTACCATTTCTACTAATATATATATATATATATATATATATATATATAATTGGAGAGAGGTAGATGAGGATAGCGCGATTAAATGCGTATATAGCAAAGTGCGCAATTCGTTTTGCCGAGTATTTCACGTAATGCACATTACTTTATGTTTTATTTTTTTGGCAGAATCACAAAATTTCAGCCGTTCACTGAAGGAAACCTTCTGGATAACTCTTCGTCAATATCGAGTTTATCTAAACTACCTAATTCCTCCGAGAAATGGCGTCTCTCTTTTTGTTGCTGTTCTTAAAGCATAATGTGCAGAAAAAAGCAAAACCATATGCAGATATATTTGGAATATTTTCACGCTGTGCACAAACCTCGCCTCAACTACCGACTTCTTGAGTTTTCCAAGATGCAATATACTCCCAGGCAGCCCCATCTCTACGAACTCGTGGCCCTTACCAGCCTTTTGTTCCCTAAATCTATGATATAGTATCGTTACGAAATAATTTAATCTTTTTTTCTTACTTAAAGGTTCCCGACTTAGCTCCAATCTATTCTTCCTTCTTGTAAACTATTCACAGCAAGAACTTGTCTTTCTACCAAACTGGAAAGTGACTTTCTTTCCTTCACACCAAGTGCTGATCATCAGGAATTTGTATAATCTAAGTATCTTTGCAAGGGTTTGCCCTCTGTGGGAAACATTACTGCATGACTACTACCCTGCTGACTTCAACTTGCAAATCCAATATCAGATCCATTGCCAAAATCACTGGGAAAATGGTAGGATTTTTCTACCGCTCCGGAAAGTGCTTCACTTTTGACGTAATCCGCTACAAGAGTCAAAGACGTCCTAAGATTGAGTACTGTTTCCACATCTCTGGTGGAACCCCCAAATCCATCCTTTCATGCATTGACAGGGTACAGGACCGTTTTTTAAATTTGGTGGGTGATGACCTTTGCCCCTCCCTACTCCCTCTTTCTCACAGAAGAGATATTGCGAATCTGTCTTTACTCTGTCGATACTTTTATGGTAGGTGTTCGACTGAGCTCCAATCTATGGTCCCTCTCCTTAAAATAAAATACTTGTCTAGCTAAAATAACTGCCAACAACTTTCCTCACTCCCTATCATTGTCCAAAAAATAAAAGAAAAGTTCATGAGCAGAGTTTCTTTCTTAGAGCTGTCCGTCTGTGGAACGCAATACCGTTTGTTTGCTTCTCAGTTGACTATAACATGGTCGCCTCCAAGTCTAATGTGAATAAATTCATATTGAGTCATCCATTTAGATAATTTTGCTCTACCCAAGTTCCACTATGACTGATCTTGTCTTACCATCTACTTATCCTTGAATGGCATCTAGACCTTAATATGTCGTGATTTTCCAAATAAAAAAAAAATATTGTTATGGATCGCTCCATAAGTGATTAAACGTAGTTCATAACGTTGATTAATATTAGGGCTTTCATGGTGTTCACCATCTCTTGGCAAACAATCATTTCCGTCTCATTAATTTTTATCCTCGAGTGGTTCTTAGCCTTCATATGTGGTAACCCAAAAGTACAAAGAAACATATTTCCAATCAACTGCTCTTAATGTTATTACGTATTTAATTAAAGCGTTGGCGGAAATAGTGATATCTACTTAGCATAAAGCAATATTCTGCTGTAAAAGATAGCATTTTCTTACCTGTAATATGGAGAAAATGTGTAGACAAACAAAATACATATGACGCTATAATTACTTCTACTGTTAGTAACGAGTGTGTTGATGCGGGAGGAATCAGGCACGTGGCATTGCTGATCATATTTAGATGTGTTAGGGTTTCGAATCTCGGCCTGGATTATTTTGCGACGTTTAGCCAGAATAAAGATTGACAGACAGGAAAATATTCTCTTAGCGTTTTCAAACAGCTAGTAGTCACTGGGGTCAGATCTGGGAAATAAGGTGGGTGCGGAAGCGATTCGATTACTTTTATTTTCTCTACCACTCTCCCTCGATCCAGGACTGTCACCTAATAAACAAAGACTCTGACAGCATAGATACAGCATTTTCCCTCGACACTAGCGCACACGTGCATGTATTTGGTGACTTCAATGTCCACCACAACAACTGGCTTGGATTTTCTACTTACACAGACGCAGCTAGTAGCACAACACATAGCTTCTCTATATCTCATTCTCTATCACAGACGGTTACGTTTCCAACCCGTTTCCCTGACCAGCAAGAACAACACGCATCACTTCTAGATCTGTTTCTGACCACAGTCCCCGATGATTGCGTTACGAATACTCACAGCCCAATTGGAAATCCTGATCATGTAGTGATAATAGTTAAAATCGCACTAAACTCTAGAGCCAAAACGGAAGAGCCATCACTCAAAACAACGAGATATTATAAAAAGGCTGACTGGGAAGCCATCAGGGATCTCATCAGAGACGCCCCATGGCGAAATATCTTCTCACTTCCTGCTGAACAGTGCGCACATGAGACCACTGAGTGGTTCAAAACAGCAACTGAAGCACGTGTTCCCACGCGGAAGTTTTATAGGAAGCCCCACTCTCTCCAATGGTTTACTTCTAGTTGTGCAGCTGCCATCGCGCAAAGGCAGCATGCGTACCGCAGATTTAACCGACATAAGTCCAGTTCAAACAGACAGAAGTATATAGAAGGCAAAAATAACTGTAAGAAAGAAATAGCGACAGCTAAGAGAGAATTTACTGAAACCACCAAAAAACACATCGAAGCACAGAAATTAAGAATCCGTGATTTCTGGAAAATCTACAACAGTGTAGTAAATAATGGGCAATCAACAATTCCCACACTATCCAACAATCATGAGGTTGTTTGCTCAGCAACTGAGAAGGCTAACATGCTTGCCAGTCGGTTCGCCTCCAATTCCACACTGGACCCTGTAAACCAACCCCTCCCTGACTTTCCTTTGCGGACAGACGCCACACTGGACGATCTGGAAATCACCCCATCTCAGGTGCATGCCATCATAAAAAATCTCGACACTTCAAAAGCATGTGGACCTGATCCCATCCTGGCTGTGCTATTAAAAAAAGTGCTCCGCCGAAGTAGCACCGGTTCTCTCTAAACTTTACAACAAATACCTTAAGGTATCTTGCTTTCCTGCCTGCTGGAAAACTGCTTCTGCGGTACCAGTTTTCAAGAATTCTGGTGAAAGAACTGACCCATTAAATTACTGCACAATTAGCCTCCTCCCACTTTTCGCCAAAATATTTGAGTCCATTATTAACCAAGCCCTAGTCCATCACCTTACAGATGCTAAACTTCTGACCGACAAACAATACGGATTTAGGCAAGCCCGTGCCACGGCAGACATCCTAGCTATAATCTCTGAGCGTATATACCATTCACTTGACAAAGCAGGGGAGGGTAGAGCGTTAGCTCTAGATATATCTAAGGCTTTTGACAGGGTATGGCATGAAAATCTTCTCAAGAAAATCAGATCATACTGTATCACTGGAAGAATCTTTAACATAATTAAATCCTTCTTAGATAAGAGAAAAATCCAGGTTGTCATCGATGGTCGTACATCCAAACAATATGATATAAATGCGGGAGTGTTTCGAGTTATGTAATTTCTTTTGTGCAATGTTTTATACTTATCACTCCTCGTCCTCCTTCTTTCTTTTTCACGTAGAATCTGTCATTATCATTTTTGAGATATAGTGCCCTGTGCATGGTTATAAGTTTCTTAGTCTTCTCATCAAGATGCGTAATTCTTCTTTCGCCCGACTTATGAGTGACCCAAAGTATTTTACTAGTGCTTATTCCTTTAATTGGATTTCTACTGTATACTTTTGTCTCTAAGAGTTTCATTCTTCTTTTCAGGTACTCTTTTTAAAATTTCTCTTTCATTTCTGTAGATTTGATAGTGTCTGCTTCCAGAACTCTAAAATATCTGTGTCACGTGTAGCCTTCATCTCCTATTGGTTGGGCAGTTTCATGCCCTCTGATGTGTAGTTTTTCCCCCTTTTCATTTCCAGTAGTGCACACTTTTCCATTCTAAATTTCATTCTATTGCTATATAGCTGTATATTCTTGTCATGTTTATACGTTTTTACAGTTCCTTTTCGCCTTTTGCAAATAGCTTCAGGTCATCCATATACATGGGGTGGTTTATTCTTTGTATCCTGCATCACATTTTCTAACTATGTAGGTGAGTGGCTTCATAGCTCTGATAGACAGTAGTAGTTATATCTAGTTCCCTTGGAAGATTCCTCTATGTATTCTTACGTCAGTCAGATGCTGTCCTCCAGCTGTCACTTCCAGTCTCTATATTCTCATTGCTTTCTTCTACTACTTTCTTTTATTATTGGCTCACAAGGAGCTTTCACACATACGGTTTTCAAGGAGAGATCCTTTATGACCTGTGGTGTTCCCTGGAACCTGGCTGACAAGTCTCTCCAGTTTCCAGTACTCTCCACCTCTTCTGATATTCTAGTAATGTTTATACGTTTTAATGAATTTGCATTATCGAAACCGCCGCTATACATTGAGTCATTGCTAATAGCGACCATTGGTTGCCACTGGAATTTGAGTGGCAAAAAGCCTTCCCAAGGTCCCAATTCTATTTACATTTGTCCATCGGAGGGCTGGTCAGTTCTCTCTCCTCGGTCTTTCCATCCTTCTCGACTCTTCTCGGCTATTTGGAACCATTCTTTTTTTTTGGGGGGGCGGTTATTAGGTAACTATTATTATTATTATTTATTTATTTATTTACTTATTTATTTATTATTAACACGTATCTATTTGCGTATGTGCTCGATTTGTTTTCTGAAATAATTCACACATTGCATGCTGCTTCATCATCAAATTTGGCAAAGCAACAGCTTTTCCTCCGACGCTCACCTTCAGGAAAACCTCTCCGTCAACATCGGCATTATCTTACCCGCATTTCGCGAAACATTTTATTTTCCTTCCTCTAAAACATCTGTTGTATAAAAATAAACAATAATAATAATAATAAAAATCCACGGGAAGTCGGATAGGTGTAGCAGTAGTTTGGTTAAAGAAAGCTTGCTGGTGAGATGCAAATACTATGTGATTTTGAATATTTGGTTAGGGTTTACATCCAGGGAAAAGTATCCTCCTGCTGGATTATTCTGACAAACCTTAGACACTCTAGGATAGTGCCTACGAGGCATCCAACTTCTCTTCTTTGTATATGTACATGTGTGTGTGTGTGTGTGAGTGTGTGTTTGTTGTTTGTGTGTGTGTGTGTGTGTGTGTGTGTGTGTGTGTGTGTGTGTGTGTGTTGCGAGATCGTGGCTTCCTATCGCTCGATCACTATAGACTGACGGGATTGACATTTATTAATGTAAAAAATTTCCCTTCATTCCGCGATGTTTGACGGTGGCCTAGGGGTTTAGTTCCCCGCTAGAGGAGCCAAACGTGAATTCGTTGCGGGGTGCGAATCCTCTGACTAGCGGCAATCGTCACTTCCTGCACGTATGATTGCGAAAGCATGAAAGACTAATATCATCTGGATTATTCAAACTACTTAAATTTTATTTTCTAAACATTTCGGCCGATATAACCTCCGGACTTCTTCAGGTGTATTTTTTTATTTCACGATGGAAACTGCACGGAATTTCATTCAAAATCTCGTGCAAATTATCGAGTTTTAAAAAAAGACTTCCTAGTCGGACAAGATACATCTTAAGGAGGTAGGCGGTTACATCGGCCGAAATGTTGTGCAAATAACATCAAAGATGAGAACAGTAGTCCGAATAATCTATATACGTTATATATTATATAGTGTGTATATATATATTGTATATATATAGTGTATATACATATATATATAGTGTATATACATATATATAGTGTATATACATATATATAGTGTATATATATAGTGTATATACATATATAGTGTATATACATATATATAGTGTATATACATATATATATAGTGTATATACATATATATAGTGTATATACATATATATAGTGTATATATATAGTGTATATATATATTTATATAGTGTATATACATATATATATATATTTCTATAGTGTATATACATATATATATATATAGTGTATATACATATATATATAGTGTATATACATATATATATATATATAGTGTATATACATATATATAGTGTATATACATATATATATAGTGTATATATACATATATATATATAGTGTATATACATATATATACATAGTGTATATATATAGTGTATATATATATAGTGTATATATATATATATATATATATATATATATATATATATATATAATAGCTTCCTTCAGTCTTGACAAACTATGGATACCCATGGTAAGGATGTTTGCGCGTGGAATTATTGTGACAAGACTTGCGCGATTCTAACCGCGCAGATTCTGAATTGGCACTACTTGATTTCAGTTGCAAGAGAGGTCCAGGACGACTGTCAACAAAGCCGAGATAAGCAGATGGCACATACTGCACCTGGAAGTCCCTAATGGTCACTTATTCTAGTACTGACCAGACTCAACGTTGTTTAACCTCGATGATTTAATGACAACAGGTGTGTCAACGTGGTTATGCCGTATAGATATCTACAATGACAATAAGAAAAATTACTATAACGGATTTAAAAAATTTTGACATCACAAATATATATTGTTTTTTTCAATTATTTATTTCTCTTTAAGCCACATCACCTGATTCACCCAATGTATTCACCCAACCGACGCAGGGTAAGGTACGGCATGTATATTTTATAAATGAAAGTCCAACTTCCGTCTGTGTGTTCGATTGGAATGCAAAACTATCAAATATAGTAAAACACTAGCGGGACCTGTGGAAATTTCACAGGGGACTCATTTATATGTAATATATTGATGTTGGTATTCTGTTGATGTTCAGCGTAAATGGAGACGTCCTGATATTATTGTTGCTTTTTTGTTATTAAAGCTGCAAAAGTATTTATCTAAACTAGCCCGAACACCCAGCAAAGCCCTGTCGTAAAGTACGCTTAAATATGATAGTTTAATTATTTCAGATTTCGTATGTATTATTAAAGAGTTCATGTTCTATCGACTTTTTTTTATATATTATATATTCAAAAATAAAAAAATATATCCATATGACTTGGGTGCATTAGCTTGAATCGAAATCGGGATAAAAACTTATGAAATATATATATATATATATATATATATATATATATATATATATATATATATATATATATATAACTTGAGTTCTTTCAGCCATAATCGAAACCAAAACTTATGAAGAATTCTTGATAAAATTATTTATTAAAAAAATAGATCACTTAAGTGCCATTAGCTATAATCGAAACCGAAACCAAAACTTATGAAGAATTATTGGTAAAATTATTTATGACAAGAAATGGAAATACAAAACAATTAAACGACCCGGATTTAAGCAAGACACAGAAAATAACTATATTAATATATAGATTACATCCTCGGATTCCGTATCACCTCGAATTGGTTATGGCGCAAAAAGTTACTGTAATCTTAATTTACCCTGTTACCAGGAAGCAAATGAATTCATATGGATTTCTATGTATTAGTTTCACTTCTAAACTAATTAACCGGTCATTGGTGGATAATATTGGCAATATTTATTTTAATTCAGTTTCATGCAAAAGGAGCCAAAACGCAAAGGAAGCCCTTCGTGAAATTTCACATCCTTCCGATATCTGAAATTTATCAATAGGTAGACGACATTAATTAATAAACATTCTCCGAATTTCTGTTTCTTTGGAGCATTTTAAAGTTTATTTTAGAAGGGATAATGTATAGATTACAACCCCTCAGGAAAATTTAAATATTTCAGATTTGCATTAAATTTGATCGCTTAAAGGTTAAGCCTTAATTTTTTAACCAATTCTAGAATCAGAATCATGCAATAGATATTGGACGCAATTAGAATAAGGATTCTAGACATACGGTTTAGTAGCGTTGCATCTTGATGCAAGCTTTCGAAAGGGGACATAAAAATCGTGTAGAACTGTTCTGTTGATGAAATTCATTTACCCATCCTAGAGCAGGTATTTTTCTAGTTTATATTATAACGGGCATTTGTCTGTGTGTATGTTTGTTAGTATGTTCGGTTTAAAAAACACACGATAAAACAAATATCTATAAAGTTTGGTATTTTCTTGATCGGCGTTGCTCCGGGTGAATAATAATTAAATTTAGAAAGAAATATGTTTTCTTTGACTCTAAATTGGCACAGATTTCGTTGGGGGTCGGTTTTCCAGGCAAATATGCGAACGAAAGAGAACAAACTGTGATTTTTTTTTTTATCAAGCAATTAATTCCCTTATGCGGACTAATTCCTCGGCGAAATCTATATAAAAAAGAGTTTTCCCCTGTGTGTGTGTGTGTGTGTGTGTGTGTGTGTGTGTGTGTGTGTGTCAGTGTACATCCGAAGAGAGGAATGGGCTGAGCGGAAATGAAACGAGGGGTAAGAAGAGGGTTGAAACCGATGGAAGAGAAAAAAAAGAAAAAAAACAGAGAAGAGATAGAAATCTTAATGGAACTGTTACACTTTTGCCCCGAGCAACGCCGAGTAGTCCTGCTAAGTATTAATCAAGAAAGGTAGTGGACAAGTTAAATACATAGGAATTAAATTTGAAACATTGTAAAATGAAATAGACAAGAAACAAAAAAGCACGCAATGCTTCCACAACGATACTTTTGGCGAACAATTACTGGTGTGTCAAAATAGCAAAACGGAAGGCGCCGTCGTTATTTTTGCTTCGTTTCGTTTCGAATCAGTTCGTTTCGTTTCAGTTCTGAGCTGTAAAAAATACTGCATACTGGCATTACAGGAACTCGGGGGGGGGGAGAAAAGCCTTTTTTCATTGACGATTTTTTTTTTTTTTTTTTTTTTTTTTTTGCTGCGTAAAACTTCAAAGTATTTATCACCACCGTAAAGAATCTTTCTTTCTTTTTTCTGTGATGGATGGGGGTATTTCTTTAATAATATATTCGTCACCGACGTTTTTTTCTTCATTATTATTTTTGCTTAAATTAGACATGAACGGACTCAGATAAATAGAGGAATATTTAGATAGATAGATAGATAGTAATATATATATATATATATATATATATATATATATATATATATATATATATATATATAGATAGATAGATAGATAGATAGATAGATAGATATGAACAAACTGCGGTAAATAGATAGATAGATAGATAGATATGAACAAACTGCGGTAAATAGATAGATAGATAAATAGATATAAACAGATTGCGATAAATAGATAGATAGATATGAACGGACTGCAATTTGTTTTTCACAAAGTCATTTCCTTTACGATGACTCGCGTTATGTGTGTATGTCCAGAGAAAGGAATGGGTTAGGCGAAGAAGAGAGGAAGGGGAGCGGAAAACAGAGGAAGGGGGAAAAAGAGAAAAATAGAAGTTATGTTATGCTGGGTAAGTCTATGTGGCAGTCTTATGGAGGTTAAAAATCCAATCGTTAGTGCAGACGATACTAAGAATTCAATTAGGAATCACTTCTAGACTTCTACCCGACCATGGCTGATGGGACGAGATAAATCTATCTATATGGATTAAATAAAGGTTCAGTCCGAAATTCCATACAGATTCTCTGAGTTTCACATAAAGACGCGTCTGAAAAAGGTCGGAGGTTACATCGGTCGAAACGTTGTGAGAATAACTTCCAAGCTGAGAACAGTAGCCGTAAGCTTTATTTAAAATTCGATATTAGCACCCATGGAAAGTCAAGTAAGTACGGACCTTTAAGAATGCTTTAACAAGATTTAGAATTATAAAGTTTACCAATAAACTTTTACCGCCAAATTGTAATTTCCAGTCGCCTTTCAGCCTTTCAAAAAAAAAATAAATAAATAAAAAAAAAAAAATAAATAAAAAAAAAAAGAGATATCTGACTCGTATGGTTTTTCAAACCAACTGGTTTTCAAAGTACAGGTCTATGCAAGGTTCAACAAGAGAACAGTGGGGGTTGTTTGCGTTCGTGCGTCAGTTACACGCAAACTTCCGTCACGTGTAGGTTTCACGATTGAAAAATTTATTGTATAAAAAAAAATTCTGGCGATCAAGGGCTAACGCAATTTATTAAACACGTGTAAGTAAATGGTGTTCATACCCGTTGTCGAAATTTCTCACGTCGGACTGATTATAGTTCCATTCAGTTGTAGGTATTCCAATCCTTCTAGGCTTTACCTCAGGCACTTTTATCGATGAATGCTGACAGGGTTGCTAAAGCATTTCTGTAGGCGAGAATGCACCCCTGACCTTTTGTCCAACCTCCTGGAGAGAAATAAACTATGCCGGTTTTGCACCTAATTCCATCCCAGCTGGAGGCCCATGCTATTGGGGCAAGCACACACGATTCTGATTGGTTAATATGCTCTTTTTATTCTCTTTAAAAAAGCAGTATTTTTTTTTTTAGTTAAATCTTATGGTTGAAAAATTCTGTTCACAGAGAGAAGCCCACATGCCTTTTTTTTTACGAGTGAATAGCCGATTGAATTTACGCGTTTGGGCTTGTCATTTTTTTTTTTTTTTTTTTAAATCTGACCTTATTGTGCTTTACCACATGCAAGATATTACCACTTCTATCTCGGAAATGTAGTCAGTTTTACGTAACAGTAAATGCTTCAGCCGATAAAACACACGAAACTAATAAAGGTATTAAAATGGGTGCGAGAGGTAGCAGGAGTGACGTTTTAATCAACTTGTTTTAAAAACAATCTACACGTTGGCACTTAAAAATAAAAAATATACTCGAGGTGAATGTACTTTACCATTCTACTTTCTCACATATCCAATGCCTTCAAAACGTGATTATCATTCTCCTTTTCTTTAAGGGAATGAAAAAAATCACCTGGTACTAGATTTGGTGAATAGGAAGGTTGTTTCAGTACGGCGATTTTCTGAAACCTTTAAATGTAAAATATAATTTTTTCGGTCCGTTACACTTAAAGTTGAAATAGTATTTCCGTAAATTAGAATTTGCTTTAATTTGAAATAGCATTTTTTTTTGTCTCTCACAAATAAATTCAGAATAGCATTGTCTTTGGTGTGTTACAAATAAGTTTGAAATAGCATTTTTTGGTTTCTCGAGAATAAGTTCGAAATATTATTGTCTTTGGTGTGTCACAAATAAATTTGAAATAGCATTTTTTTTTTATCTCTCACGAATAAGTTCGAAATATTATTGTCTTTGGTGTGTCACAAATAAATTTGAAATAACATTTTTTTTTATCTCTCACGAATAAGTTCGAAATATTATTGTCTTTGGTGTGTCACAAATAAGTTTGAAATAATCTTCTTTTTTTTTATCTCTCACGAATAAGATCGAAATATTATTGTCTTTGGTGTGTCACAAATAAGTGTTGAAATAATCTTTTTTTTTTTATCTCTCACGAATAAGATCGAAATATTATTGTCTTTGGTGTGTCACAAATAAGTTTGAAATAATCTTTTTTTTTTATCTCTCACAAATAAGATCGAAATATTATTGTCTTTGGTGTGTTACAAATAAGTTTGAAATAGCATTTTCGGTGCGTCTGAAAAAGCATTTTCTTTCTTTCTTTTTTTTTTTTTTTTTTTTTTTGAATGTCACAAATAAGTGAAATGTGGCAGGATTACAAATAAAATAAACCTGGACATTGTGCTTTTACATACATCAACAAACTAATTGTTTAAAAGACGCCAAAGGAATATGAAAGCTATGGGGCCTAATGAAAAGTCTACGCGTTATGATCGGCATGAGATACTTTAGTATCCAATATAGAAGACCTCATAGCTCTCTACGCCTTTTTAAAGCGAAAATTGCTCCAGACAAGGTACGAAGCCACTTGATGTAAGGAGCTAATAAAAACGAAATATGATTATCGCAAAGGCAGGAGATATCTATTGACGTTATTCTTGAAAAAGACCAAAGCTGTTGGTAGATCGAAAACAGTCAGCAGCAAGAAAGTCCCACAACCTTGCAGTTCTTGGAAAGAAGCTACTGGAATAGGAAGTTGCATTACAATGAAGTATCAAAACAGCGAATTGGTGAAGACCACTAGACCAACAAGTAAAACGAGCTGGAACAAAGGAAGCAGGGAATAGATCAGACAATCTTGAAGAAGACTTGGCATAATAGTATTTATTAAAAAAAAAACAAAAAAAAAACAACGGAGACTAGCAACATCACGTCTGTGAGAAAAATGTTGCCTTCAGAACAGGTGCCAGTATGAGTCAGCTGGGGAAAAATAATGTGAATAAGAAGGTTATTTCAATATGGTGTTGTTCTTTTCGCTCCTTGCTCTGTGTTTATCGTTGTTTTCATTATTGCTTTTAGTTCAATGATGCGACAAAAGACGAGGACTAAATAAATATACGTGATAAAATCATCGATTTTTGTAAAAGAGCACCCCCCTCAAATACCACGCCACCCCCAAAATAGACCAATGGGCTTACTAGTCTCGGTTTTTTTCTACAAATACTATTATGGCATGCGCTCCTCGTAATTGTCTGCTCTTTTCCCGCTTTTTGACTCGTTGGTTTAGTAGTATCCATCAACAATGCAGTATATCAATGTTTGTGCCCCCCCCTAATCACTGTAAAGAAAATCGTGTCGGTTCTAAATCTGGAAATAAAGGAAACATATTTCGTATTCTACGCAAAAGGAACTAGATTCGTTGCAATCATGATCAGCGGTTTCGGCACGTTTTCCAACAAGCCATCATTCTTTTCGCCATTGTTAGTTTCGTCTTGAACACTCCCTCTCCTTCCCTCTTTCTCTCTATTCGTACGAACAGGCCCAACAGAAACGTGCTGGGAATCAAAACGCGTCTCTGACACCTAACCTTTATCTACCCCCCCTCCCAGTAGCGCATACAGTTACAAAATATTACACCTTGAGACTCCAAAGTAAAAGAGCTCAACTTTAAATAAAACAGTTGAACATCAAATTAAATAGATTCAACATTAAAATTTAGAAAAAAAAAACCCAAAAGCAGAACTTGTAAACATGAATTTAAATATTAAAAAAATCCCTAGATGCCGGAAAGCGTTCTACCTGAATAGTTTCTTTCCTCGGACTGATAGATTTTGGAATTCCCTACCTGTTTCCTGAAGAATGTTAAGTGATGTGAAGAAATATCTCTCTGCTCAACTCCCTAAATCTTCTGTTAAACCTAATCCCAAATTGTAATCCCTTATATTTTAAGTTGCAATACGCCTTGTTTTGGATGAAAAAAAAAACGAATTAGAAATTGAAAAAACTAAATCCAAATAATGCGTATATACTACCTTTTCTTAATTTAAGAGGAAAAAGTTTCGCATCCCTACTTGGTAACGGACCACTTCATATCTTCATTTGTGGATATCTATAAGACCCGTGAGAAAATGAAACAGGTAGTTTCATGTTTTATCTCCTTTTTAGTAGT
>NC_136518.1:49424964-49449964 GCF_053919585.1 Euprymna scolopes
TAATGATAGAAGACGTATTGAGACACAGGAATGGGTATGTTTGATCTGGCATAATGATGATTCATTAAAATTGTAGGGTCTGCTTATGCCCCTGGTCCACAAAGTATGGAAATAAAAAAAATTCTAGCACATCATTTTTCGTGATTTTTGGAATGTATACTAATTTCGACATGACCTGTAAGTACGTCATTGTACATTTTACCCGAAATACATTCGTTCGAAATTTCATCATACCGGACGAGCACGAATTTATTTTGTAGATATTTGTCCCAATTATTTTATTTTATTTTATTTCGTGTTTGTTTTCTTTAATACTTGTTTTTATTTATGTTTTGTTTTTGGGACGCAGTGTTGTTTTGCCTGTTCTACAGGACCGTCCAACTTAGACGCCTAAACCTCCCCCGTATCTGTATCCGCATATTTTCCTTGCAAAGCCGGAAGCATGATATAATGCAATTCCATTCAGGTTGAACGGCGTGGGTGTACACTTGTATTCCCATGGCAACAAGCGTATTTGTTTTCATCCATCAGTTTGTTCAGTTTACGTTGCGATTCTTAAAGGTCAGGAAGTTTCGCCCAAACAGGCGTTTATATATTTGGCCTTCTATAAAGGTGATCTTAACGATAACATTGACTCTCTACAGGAAATTGCCAAATCGTTATATCTATCAAGTTATCCCATAAGTTCTATGCGGATTCCAGTTCTCTGAAATTTAGTAGTAAATGCAAATATCTAGATATTTCATTGTTTCGTTTTACGGCATATCAACCTTTTTGAGGTTATTTATTAAAGAAACCACTCATTTTTATAACACGTTTTATGCTTCAATTCTTTATATCTTCAAATATTTATTCATAGTCTTAGTTTGTTTGTTTGTTTGTTTGTTTGTTTGTTTGTTTAACGGCATATCAACCCTTTTCGGGTCCTTTAATGACGAATCAAGTAATTTTAATAAAAAAATGTTATGCTTTTGTTGGAAGTCTGTCTTTCTGTACGGATTTTCTCGGAAACTACTAAGCCGATCTGTCTGAAGTTTTGTATGGACATTTGTTATGATAAGGTGCAGCGAAATAAGTACTATATTATTCGTTCCATGCCAAATTAGAGATAAATAGAGACTAGTCATTACAATACCACATCTAATCTAGAGGTTTTTCATAAAGCACTCATTCAAAGTCAACTGGCTACAATTTTTTCCCGTTTGTAACAAAATAAATGTCTGTATATATATATATATATATATATATATATATATATATATATATATATATATATATCTTGAATGTGAAACTCACACAAGCCAGGAAAGTTATCCCCCCTCCCCGCTTGAAGCTTTCATAGCTAGTTGACCTTGTCTGATTGTGGCAATATATATATATATATATATATATATATATATATATATATATATATATATATATATACGAGGGGCGTGCAATAAGTAATGCCTCTGACCCACTTCCCATAGCAGTAGAGCAACGAAACTTGGCACAGTTATTAGTCTTTCTCTACATAGGAACCACCCAGAGTTATGCATTTCTCCCATCGTTTCATGCAGCTCTGGAGACCGTTTTTGTAGAACACCCCAGGTTGGTCCCCCAACCACGACGTGACTTCAGAAATCAAGGCTGCATCATCTAGGAAACGCTTTCCTTTCAAAAATAACTTCATGGCTGGAGAGAGGTGAAAGTCAGAGGGAGCAAGGTCAGCAGAGTAGGGAGGATGGGGTGGATTTCATAACCACACACCCGTGCTTCTGATCTGGCGACATGCAAGTTGTGGACCGGAGCGTTGTCCTGCAGGAGAAGGTTACCTTTGCTGATCTTGCCCCGCCTCTTGACGTTGATAGCTTCCCTTTATTTCCTCAGAAGTGAAGCATAATAGGCTCCTGTAATTTTGGTACCCTTTACTAGGAAATCTTACATCACTACTCCGTCCTGGTCACAGAAGACTGCGAGCATGACCTTGCCAGTGGAGGGCTGCACCCTTGCCTTCTTTAGAGGTGGTGACTCCAAGTGCTTCCACTGCATTGACTGGGCTTTGGTCTCTGGATCATAGTGATGGACCCAGGTTTCATCCTGTGTAATCAGTCTTTTGAGAAACTATGATACATGTTCTTGACACATCTCCAAATTCATTCTCGAGCACTCGACGCGCTTTCGCTTCTGGAATGGTGTGAGCAACCTGGGAATCCATCTGGCAGACACCTTATGCATATGAAAATGGTCATGAATGATAGTTTCTACAGACCCTGTACTAATCTTGACATCTTGGGCTATTTGACGAATAGTAATGCGCCGATCTTCCAAAATGGCAGCCTCAACTTGACGGACAGATGCCTCATCAATGGCAGAAAGGGGGCGACCAGGTCTGGGAGCTGTTTCCACAGCCTTCCGGTCATGTTTGAATTCACGATGCCAGCGTTTTACAAGGTTATATGATAGGGCATTATCACCATAAGTTTCTTTCAATTCATCAAAAGTCTCCTGTGGTGTGCGTCCTTTCAAATACAAAAACCGGATCACTGCTCGACATTCAACAGGCTCCATTTCACACCTGACTCTGTTGAAACACCTGTAAAACAGAAACCACAATTAGTCAGAGTTATAATTTGCCACATAACCCGTAAAGATATAAATCATTGCACATTCAAAATTTCAGCTAGATCAGACAACTGGAAGTGGGTCAGGGGCATTACTTATTACACACCCCTTGTATATATATATATATATATATATATATATATATATATATATATATATATATATATATATATATATATACTGTAAAGCGAAACCAGTCAGCTGACACACGCATTTTTTTCTTTTCTTCTCTTCACCTCGTTGACTTTATTTTAAACGTTTTTAATCATGAATTTAAGTCTTCCCTTCATGATTGCGTTATATATATATATATATATATATATATATATATATATATATATATATGTGTGTGTGTGTGTGTGTGTGTGTGTGTGTAAGGAAAGCGACAGTTTATAGAAATAGGTATAGGAACGATTTTGTAGAGATAGTTATAGAAGTACGTCCAAGGATGGAATACTGCTGCCATATCTGGGCAGGAGCTGCTAAAAACAGCCTATCCTGCCTTGACAGAGTACAGAATAGACTTCGTGGCTTAGTGGGGGATGCCCTTTTCTCTACCTTGCAACCTCTCTCCCACAGAAGAGACGTTGCGAGCCTATCCTTATTTTATCGTTATTTCCATGGCAGATGCTTGTCTGAACTCGCCAATCTTTCACAAAAAAAACCCCGTCTAGCTGAATCCACTGTGAAAAATTTCCCCCACTCTTTATCTGTGCCTAAATCAAAACGTGGATTCCATGAACAAAGCTTCTTTCTTAGAACTGCACGCCTGTGAACTGTGTTCCGTCTGCCTGCTTCCCACCTGACTACAACCTGGATGTGTTCAAGTCCAACGTTAACAAATTCCTAATGAACCGCCCCCTTAAGTAAACACTTCATCAAATCTCCACACTAACGTACTGTACTTGCAATAACCCTTATCCCTGAGTGGCTTCCGGGCCTTGATAAGTGGTGACCACCGTGTAAAAAAAAAAAAACGCTTTATAGAAATAGTGTATAGAAGCAGTTATAGGAAGAGTTAATAGCAAGAGTTATGAAGACACTTTAAAGAAATTATTTATGAAAAACAATTTTTAGATACTGGTAGATAAACTGTATATAGAAAAATATATAGCAACAGCTTATCTTCTATCTATTCTTCTTCTTCTTCTTCTTCTTCTTCTTCTATCTTCTTCTTCTTCTTCTTCTATCTTCTTCTTTTCTTCTATCTATCTATTTATCTATCTTCTTCTCTATATAATAATTTGATTGCAGAAATTCCCCTCTGGACCAAATTACGATAGGTTTGCAATGACCTATATATATATATATATATATATATATATATATATATATATATATATATATATATATATATATATATATATAATTTAAAGTAGATTAGAACAATAGTCTAAAGAGCTGAGTGTATTTTAATGTAATAGTGAAATTACTAGTTTAATTAAAATACAGGAAAGAAAAAGTGCTCGTTGTAATTTAGATATATAATAAGCTCGATAGGTAAATATCCTAGAGCTAATTTAATATAATCACATTACTAAATATATATATATATATATATATATATATATATATATATATATATATATCCCTCTCATTGAATCTATTTCAATCCGTTTATATCTATGTATGTTTCTATTCATTATTTATTTGAATGTAACGGCGAGAGAGCAAAAGGGTATATGAAAAAGAAACAGAAGTGAAAGTAATAGACACTGTATAAATTGAGAATTACAAACAAAATACAGTGAGAGAGGTTGGGGGCAGTAGACAGAAACTTAGTCATAGAAGACGACTTGATTAGTAAATTGGAAATGTACAACCAATTAGAACAATTAAAATTGTTTTGAAAACAATCCCCAAACCAATGAATATTTTAAAAGTTATGTTGTATGATTTCAATATATAACAGAAAAATTTAGGGGAACGAACATTGGTTTATTCAGTTTTAGTATAATAATCTATAATATAAATCTCACCTGTCTGTTTAAATGTATGTATGTATGTATGTATGTATGTATGTCTTAAACTTTCGATAGAGGCAACAGATTTTCACGAGATCGGTATCATTTTGAAGATCGACATCTCGGACGACAAATATCGAAAAATAGTCCAAAAACATTAATTCCTTCACCCTCAACTGGGCAGTTTTCTACAAGGAGGGACCGAATTTTTGCAAGCTATTTTTGCAAATCATCGTATCGGTTGGATTGACTTTGCCTAATTTTAACATTCCGAACTTCCAGTCGCGTCATGGAGTATCGGTAAGACGTCAGATTTTCTTTCACTTTCTTTTCCGCCTTCGCGTCACGGGTTCGAGCCTGCCTTCGTACGCCCACATTTTCATTTATTTATTTTTTTTTAATCTTTTTGCTCAACACACATTTCCAAACACCTGGGCAACGCCGGCCACCCAGGCTAATAGAATAATAACTGGAAATGTTGGGTATCTTCATGCCATACCATGTAATATGTATGGGTACGCCAGCTAGTTTAGGTAAAACAATTTATTTAGCTGCAGACGTTTTTGAGTTACGTTTTTCTGACGCTGCCAGAAACATCTTACATGATAAAAACATGGTTTTCTAATCCGAGTGAAAGAGAAACCTGGCTTCTATCAGCTATAACGGTTGAAAGATTCTCTGGCATTTCGTGTACAAAGTAATTCATCGCGAGAAGACGATTCAAGAAAAGCGACAGCTTATAGAAATAGATATAGGAACGATTTTGTAGAGATAGTTATAAAAACGCTTTATAGAAATAGTGTATAAAAGGAGCTATAGGAAGAGTTAATAACAAACGTTATGAAGACACTTTAAAGAAATTATTTATAAAAAAACAGTTTATAGATACTGGTGGATAAACTGTCTATAGAAAAATATATAGCAATACTTTATAGAAACAGTTTATCTTCTATCTATTCTTCTTCTATCTATCTATTTATCTATCTATCTATCTTCTTCTTCTTCTTCGTCTTCTTCTTCTCTTCTCTATATCTTCTTCTTTCTTCTTCCTCTCTTCTCTTCTCTTCTTCTCTATATAATAATTTGATTGCAGAAATTCCCCTCTGGACCAAATTATGCTAGGTTTGCAATGACAAATGCCGCATCCGAATTTATTTCGTTTGAAGTTTTACCCACCATCTTATGTAACTTATGAACGCCGTTACAGACACATTTATTACATATGATAAAATCTTATCTTATTTCCTATGAGCGACATCATCACGATTGTCAAGACCTTAAGACGAAGTAGCTCATATTTCCCCCTCTAACTGCAAAGTCCCCCCACTCTCCTAAACAGGACCGGGTACTCCTATAACCATTATACCTATATTGACCTGACACCGTTATTCACTGTGTAGGGGAATAAATAAGAGCACCGGATTACCGGTGTAGGGTAAGGAGTGAGGTCCCTTGAAAAAAGAAGAGGAGAGTCCGTACACACGAGGCACGGACGCAAAAAGTTCTTCTCCTAAAAGACAATGTTGGACAGGCAGAGTACAACTCTAGAATACAGTCCTCACTCCTCCCGTAAACCCCACTATTGAAGTGAGTAATCTTTTTACCTTAATGTTCTGAATTGCAGTGTTGTCATGTTTTCATGTTTGTTAATAAATTCTTGTCGTTTATACTTGTTGTACGTTTAGTAATTATTAAAGCTGGTCGGTAGTTTTGGGACTTGGAAGAACCTAAACCCGTACCAACAACTGGATTGCACACTCATACACTTACAACTACCAGTACACGTCGATATTCAAAAATACTAATTTCTCCCCCATAATAGTCCGCCTATTCTCATTGGCTGCAACGATGACATTCTCTTATTCTGGAATATACGCAAACATACAAAAAACGAACACAGCAACCCTAATTCACTACGGCAGTTCAATCGCCACACATTGTTATGCATCATTTATTCCATTTAAACTTACACATGCCATCACGCATTGCTATGAATCATTTAATCACTTTAAAGTTACACATGCAATTTTCCATATTACTTGCATCACCGTTATTTACATATTGTTAGATTAAACCATTTATGTCGCAGCTTTCTTTGCATCATATCCGGTTTTAGCGTCATATATTTACCTCGATTACATTTCAACAAACTAGAAAACATTAAAAAATAATTAGCAACATAAACAATATACTCCACCTTTCTTGTATTTTTCGCTTCCTTATATACTTTTTCTTACATCTGGGAAGGAGGAGGACGGTGGGGTTCATTATTTACGAATGTACGCTAACGTGTTTTTTTTTCTTCACGTTTTTTTTTAAAACACAGCTTATTCAACACGGGTCGCAAAAAAAGTCGTTCCCTCACTAACCATGCATGCGTATCTCACATTCTTTCTTGATTTAATTTAAATAGTAACAAAACATAACGTTATATCAACTTCGTCAATGTGGACCAGTGGATAAAGGAGCACAGCCGAAATATAGGGGTTTCAGTTTCGTACCGATGTAACGTAGTATTTTTTTTGTTGTTGTTGAGAAAGTCTTAACATTGAAAAAGGTTCGGTTTTACTAAACATGTACGACCAAATTATTCCCGATCATTGTTCGACTGAACTTTTTTTTTTTTTTTTTCAGATATTATTTTTTTCAAATTCTGTGTACTAATTTTATTCCGTATTTTCGTTTCAAAGTTTTACAATATAGTTTGTGTTATAAAAAAAAAAAAAACATTAAAGACAAAAGTCACTTCGGTTTATTTAGGATTTAGTTTGAACCTTTTTACTCCAGTTTAATTAATAAAAAAAAAAAAAACAAAAAAAAACTAGCATCAAAGGAACAAAGCAAGAACCACAAATAATAGAATGATTTATTGAACGTAACAGATAGTACTTCCAGACCTTGACGTATTTAGTCTCAAATAAAAACCGAATATGATAAAAAAGGGGGGAGTGTCAAAAGCAATGCTCGCGGTGTTCGCCATTTAGATGTAACCATTTACAAGCACAGCGTGCGAGGTTGTCGGTAACGCGTACATTCCTTCCGGGTGATGGCCTGAATCTTCACAATCAGTAATGGCCTCGCACCATTTGCTGTATTGAAGGCATCCACCACTGAGACGATGTAGGCCATCGGCTTGAGCGGTGGAATGCGCATGCGTTAGCAACAACTACGCATGTCGCGTTCAACAACGGCTTCGACTTAAAGAAGCACATCAGATGCAATGTCATCTACCCACCCTACTCGAATTCGTTTTTACGTGTTTGCTTCGTGTTTGAAGGTGAATTGTTGCAGATCCTAAAATGTTGGCATTTTTACATTCAAATAAATATACTAACCATGTCTCTCCTTCTCTCTCTATCCCCCTCTCTCTCTCCCTCTCTCTCTCACTCACGCGCACACACACACACACACACACACACACACACACACACACACACACACGCACGCACCCACTCCCACATACAGTGTCTCTTTTTTCATCTTACTTATTTACTGTCGAAAATAATGATCAACTCTAAAATATATATGTTTGAAAGCTGTTAGTTTAACAGATGAGGAGGAAGTTGATCAAAACACACACACGCACACACATATATAGGAATCATATATAAAGGAATAAATTTTAAGATCGTCAGCATCATGAATTTTGGAATATAACTTTTTGTAATTTATTCTCTACCTTGCTCTGTAATTACATTGAGCTTCTTATATAAGGATTGATATATAATAAGAAAGTATATTTCTACAGAAATATATATATATATATATATATATATATATATATATATATATATATATATATATATATATATTGTATTGGTAGTAATTATTAAGTGTGTCTACCAAAAGAGTGCTCAATGTTTAGACAGAGCCAAAATATATATTATAAAACTCAAATGACCTTATAACGAGTGATGTAACCCACTTTCCGGTTTACGACATCCGGTTGCGCATGCGCGCATAAATATTAACCCATAACAACGTAAACAAATAAACACAAATCGCTTCTTTTGCAGATTTTGACCTGCGCACTGAAATATTAACATTATTATTTCGAAATTATTATTTAACATGGGAAGAATGAGGGTGTTTTGCAACTATTCTTTACTACAACTATACTGTCGCTATTTTCTTACAACTAAACAATTTAATCCGTTGACAAAGATAAGTACAATTGTAGTAAAGCCAATACTACTACTACTACTACTACTACTACTACTACTACTACTCTTTATCCGTCCCTTTTCCTTTCTTCCTTCCTTCTTTTTTTATTTTTTGTTTACATTTCTAGATACAAAATAGTTGTGTGAGAACGGTGAATTTGTTGACACATTCACTAATATGTTTCAATGTTAGTTTTATTTTATTTATTTAAGTTTTATTTTTTTGCTTCAGGTTTTATTAATTATGTTTTTTAGATTTTAAGTTTCTATAACTTGGTTGAAGGATTCCAATATGGGTTTTTCATTCTTATATTTCTAATCGGTAGGTTCATGTGCGTTTTTTGCTGCTAAATGACTTTCGTCGGCGTTCGATTCGTAGGAAAATCATGTTTAATTTTCGATTCTTGAGAGATTATTCGGAAAAATAGGTAACTTTACACGAATAGGGAGGATTGTTTTTTTTTTTTTTTTTTTTTTTTTCATGTTTGAGTGATCCGTCAGTGATTTTTCGTTTTAATATACTTTCAGAGAAATGTTTCTGTTATGTAAAAAAAAATAACTATTTTCTTTACGTCACATGTGTCACGCTCATACATGAATTCCATAGCTAATATAACATACTGACCCAACGGCCCACGGGTAGTCTAGTATATACATATATCAAAACGACACACACACACACACACATATATATCAAAACACACACAAACACACTATATATATATATATATATATATATATATATATATATATATATATATAGGTATTTAATTATTATAGTAAAAAGATAATTATGTCAGCCCCTTTAAGAAACTCGTTTCTTATTGGCAAGCACTTTCAGTTGAATTAAAGTCGATCCATTTAACTCTTATGTACAGATCATCGTATAACGATTAAATCACTGTGACTGACATAAAGAACATTTAAAATTAAAATGTTTAAATTCAACGTTATTTCTCGCGGTTAATGGTAGCCGCTTGGATACGGTCTTTGCTAATCGAGCCAGAGATGGCTCGTGTTGCCGGGTTCGGATCATTAGACTGGTCTTAATCGTGACATCCTGCACTGAAGATTCCCGAAAGGATGAAACACTAGTGTCTGTAGGTATTTAATTATTATAGTAAAAAAAATAATTAATTATATATATGTGTGTGTGTGTGTGTGTGTGATTTTTCAATTATATTTCACCTTTTTTTTTCTTTTTTAATCCTTTAATTTATAAAGCTCAATGTAATTACAGAGCATATAAAAATAAATGACAAAAGTCTATATTCCAAATTTCAAGATATTGACAATCTTACAATTTATTCCTTTAATTCCATGGACACGTACAATGTTTGACAGCAAGTGTTTTGTAGCGCAAAAACATTCATATAATTATTATATCAATCAATGAATCTATTTTGCCCTTAACTCATCAGAAAAAATTGCAACTATCAATCCACAAAAAGAAAAGAAAATGCATTTGGGCATGATTTCAAAATCTGAAAATTGGGAAATAAGTTGCAATTACCTTATTGTTATTTTACACTACGCCATTTTGAACCAAATAAATTAAACTGTAAAATAAATTTTCAATAGGGCAAACCTATCAGAATAAAACAGCTCTACCTTATTAAGGCCAGCAAAAATTAAAATAATTTAAAAAAAAATAAAGAGGAAAGTTACATAGGAAATTTATTACATTACCCATTTTTTAATCTGAAATTTTTAAAAGTCGATGTTATATTTTTATCTTTATATTCATACAGTACCGGCTTCTCTACTTCTGACGAGAAGCATTTAGCTTCGAAATTCCAGGACTTAAAGAGTTTTTATTTTCCTCCTTATTCTCCTTTCTATAATCCTTATTGACTTGATAATGTAATAAAGTTCTTATGCGTATGCTTTTTAACTTTATATGAAAAAAAAAACAATTCTTTTAATTGTCTTTTTTATTTAATTTTGTTTTAAGCATAATCTTTCTTATTGCTTGTAGTAATAATAAAATAAATATTTATTGAGTTTAAACAACCAGTAAAACTAAAATCGATAGATCATCCCTCACACAGGTGTATTTTTATCCGTGACAAAATATCTGCGTATTCAACATGTGTTTTTACAGTATTCGGTAATAGTAATGTATTGTTAAATATTTAGAGCTTTAAATCAGAATCAGGAAATATATTAGAATTGTCCCATTAGTTACTCCTCTATCTCTCTCTCTATCTCTCTCTCTCTCTCTCTCTCTCTCTCTCTATATATATATATATATATATATATATATATATATATATATCGTTTTTACACCCAAGGTTGAAATAATAAAAACATATTTAGCTCTACTAAAGTATTGGCCACTATTTTTCCGTTTTTTCTTTACCAAATATACCTCTTAATGTGTGTATATATATATATATATATATATATATATATATATATATGTATGTACATATATGTATATGTATGTATATATATATGTATGCATACATATATATATGTATGTATATATATGTATGTATGTATGCATACATATATATATATGTATGTATGCATACATATATATATGTATGTATATATATGTATGTATGTATGCATACATATATATATGTATGTATATATATGTATGTATGTATGCATACATATATATATGTATATGTATGTATGTATGCATACATATATATATGTATGTATGTATATATATATGTATGTATGTATGCATACATATATATATGTATGTATATGTATGTATGCATACATATATATATGTATGTATGTATATATATATGTATAATTATGTATATTTATGTGTGTATATATATATATGTATATATATTCTTATCTACAATTATATAAATGCAACGTTGTCTGTATGTGTGAATTAGTTCCTCATAGAATCCGAAACGGTGCAACGAAATTTCTTTAAAATTTACAGAACTTTAGTGTATAAGTCTGGGAGTGATGTTAGATTTGTCTCAGAATACCCATGATAATTACCAATAATCTGTAATCGAAACCATTATTTGTCTGTCGTTGATAAATTCATTTTCCATGTCGTCGCTTATCAACAATGATAGAACAACGTGAAAATTCTACTGTCGGTAAGTTTATAGCGTGTTTTTTTTGTTTAGTTTTTTTTTTTTTTTTTTTGCATGACGTGTCTGTAGGTTCAAACTCCACACGTAAATTTCTTAATTTTATGTCTAGTTAACTGCAAAGACTTTTATGAGACTTTAAAATTTACGCGTTTTTTCTTTTCTATTTTCCTTTTTTTTTTTTTTTTGCATGCGGTAGTTTGTAGGTTCAAACCCCGCGTGTAAATTTCTTACTGTTTTTTCTTTTCGTTAACTGGAAAGGAGTTGATATAAAATAATTTTATAAAAGAAAGAGCAGGTCCTCTAGAGTGAAATGTAGTATTATACATTTATGTTGGACTAAGTTACTGCATGGAGGCATGTGAAGCTTCCTCCCGAGCGATTTCACAGATTTCGATGGCAATAAAAATATAGGAGTCTGAAATATTCGTTGATCATCATTCAATCCCGGGCAGCGTCGGGCCTCCCTGCTAGTATATATATATATATATATATATATATATATATATATATATATATATATATATATACATGCATACATATATATATATACATACATATATCCATACATATATATATATATACATGCATAATTTAAAGGAGATTAGAACAATAGTCTAAAGAGCTGAGTGTATTTTAATGTAACAGTGAAATTACGAGTTTCACTAAAATACAGGAAAGAAAAGTGCTCGTTGTAATTTAGATATATAAGCTCGATAGGTAAATATCCTAGAGCTAATTTAAGAATTTCTAGACTGTCTTCTACTAAATCCATATTCATCAAAAATGAAAAATATTACAATGAAGCCCTTAAAAACTCGGGATACAATTCGCAAATTAAATTGATAAATAAAAATGATAGAAACATAAACTGCATTGAAAATGAACCTATTAAAAGCGTAATAACATATAATATGGCAATGTCTTCCCGTATGCGAGTTAAGAAAAATAGCCAAGAGACAAAAAAAAGAAAAAACCAAACCAAAAATATTAGATAACAATACAAATAAACAACAAACCAAAACCCGTAAACGTAAGAATAGACATAAGGAGACCCTATGGTTCAACCCTCCATATTCCAAAAACCTAGAGACAAACATAGCCAGAGAATATTTTAAAATATTAGATAAGAACTTTAAAGCCCCCCATAGATATAATAAAATTTTCAATAAGACCACAATCAAAGTCTCTTACTCTACTATGCCTAACCTTCATCAAAAAATAATTAGCTCTAATAAGAAGAAAATTAATAAGCTACAAAATACAACTATACAAAATACATCAGACTGTAACTGTAGAAGAAAAAATAAATGTCCCCTACAAGGCTCATGTAAAATTAAAAATGTTATCTATAGCTGCACAGTATCAAAAACCCCAAATCTACATGAACTTATTAACAGCAATAATTCAACTACCAGATTAAATAATGACACCAACTTAAACCAATCTACCGATCAATTACAAACCAATCCACCATATAATAATCCAGCACCAGACCTAACGGAAAATAATTACAATAAGCAAAAGGCAATATATTTTGGTTCCACATCTGGCCTAATAAAACATAGAATTTCAACGCACAAACATTCTTTTAAAAATAACTCTCTGTCAAACCAAACTACTCTATCCAACTATATTTGGCAACTAAAAAATAACAATATTTCCTTCAACTTAAAATGGCGAGTAATTGAGTCTTGCAAACCGTATAAACCAGGAGATAAATTCTGTGCACTATGTACAAAAGAGACCCTAAAAATTTTAAAATATGAAGATATAAAAAATGCAACCACCCTATTAAATTCAAGACAGGAACTAATATTCACATGTAGTCATAAACGTTGGTTTAAATTTAATAAATATAAACCACCTTAAATCATTAAAAATTACTTATTAGTAAAAATAGATTACAATTTTTTTTAATAAATTAAGTTAGACTAATTATCCCCCTTGCGCCCTTTTATTAAAGAAAATATAACTAATTATCCCCCCCTTGCATTATGCAATTATACAAACAACATTCGAAATATAAACCGTGGCGTCTTTAAATTAAAAGTACGGTAACGGAAATAATTTATTGCACGGGCGTCCCCCTTTTAAAATTCATCATTCAATAAGGTGAAAAGATATAGCAAACATCACATATGAGTATTTTAACCATAGTTCCTGATTTCAAAAGGCGAAAAACTAAAAGGTAAATTTTTGTACCTATATTTTTATGTATATACCTGTATATCTATGTATATGCATGTATGTGTCTATTTTTTTCACATATATACATATATATATTTGTAATGTTGTACTTAAAGCAAATTTATAATTTAAATTCAAATTTATATTTTACTCTATTTCTTTTCTATCTCTAACCCATATTAATTTTCTTATCAATTTTAAATCCAGACCTTTTATTTCATTTTTTCAGATACATCTGCATTACTTTTAATGCTAGGTTTATTTATGGTGTATTTTAGATTTAATAAAAACCCTTTAAAATTCGCTGATGAGGAGACCTTGCTTATTAAAAAACTATATGTAATAATTATTGTCCGTAACTTGATGTCTACCACAATAAAAACACGGTTTTCCGAAACGATCGTACAGATAATTGATTTTGTTGTTGTTCCTTCTTGTGAAACTGATTTTTAATTTAATTATAATTTTTTTAAATTTTAAATTATCAATCACATTACTTAATATATACATACATATATATATATACATATATATATATATACATACATACATATATATATGATGATTGCAACGTCTTGTCAGACGAGTGCCACTCCCTCAAACATTTAAAGTCCATGAGCCCAAATGCCTGAGGGAGTATCTATACAAAGATGATGTTACAGAGTCTTAGCTTTGTACGACAGCTAAGTCTCTCTCTCGGTTCAAAATGTTGAGATCCAGCAACAAGCAAGAGCAAGATAGCCAGCAACAAATTAAACTGCAGACCAGCTTAATGCGGGTACTGGTCTCCCGCTTTATGGTTTTTTAAATCAGAGATTTACTTCTCCTAGAAAGGTTGCTTTCACCACGGCTTAGGGAGCCCTCTCCACCCCAACACACACATACATACACACAAACACACATGGTGCTAGTTGGCCGTTAACACAGAAAAAGGGTTCATTCGCCCATTGGAAGGTCTTGTTTTTAATCCTTCAGGGAGACTAGCCACCCTCCTCACAAAACAAGTCTGGTGGGGGAACCAGTTTAGTCGCCGGTGACCCGACCATGAGGCAGGTAGTACTGGGTTACATGGTATCAGTAGCATATGACATGACCTGACATACATATATATATATACATACATATATACATATATATATATACATATATATATGCATATATATACATACATATATATACATATATATATGCATATATATACATACATATATATATGCATACATACATATATGCATACATACATATATATATACATACATATATATAAATACATATATACATATATATATACATACATATATATACATATATACATACA
This sequence comes from Euprymna scolopes, assembly GCF_053919585.1. Classification (NCBI taxonomy): domain Eukaryota; kingdom Metazoa; phylum Mollusca; class Cephalopoda; order Sepiida; family Sepiolidae; genus Euprymna; species Euprymna scolopes. The sequence goes on from NC_136518.1 coordinate 49,440,278, forward strand.
TATATATACATATATATATACATACATATATATACATACATACATATATATATACATATATATATATATATATATATATATATATATATGATGATTGCAACGTCTTGTCATACAGTCATACATACATACATATATATATGCACATATATATATATATATATATATATATGCATCATATGCGTGTGAGGGAGTGAGTGGGTGTATGTTCGAGAGGGAAATTCGTGGCTAATAATGTCGATTACACAAGATTATGTATGCCGACAGATGTCGTTGATAACATAATTATTTCAAGTACGAAAACATCAAAAATAAGGTCAGCATTTTGCAATTCGTTGAAGATTAAGGAGAAGATAAAGCATTGTACTAGAATCGAACCACTTTAGATTCTTCTCGCAGATAACATAGCTCTCTCTCTCTATATATATATACAATGAGAATTCTTATAAATATAGAAAATATAGCAAGTAGAAATACTAAGAAAAATAAAGTGGTGAATAGACAATTAAGAATGGGCGAGGTATTTTAACAAAAATCAAATTCTTTATAAATATGTGCATGGTCTGACTCCTCTTCTCACTTCTGTTATAAGCGCTTCTTTTCATCGGGTCCGTTTCGTCTAGTGGTTGCTATATAAATAAGTTTCTTTTCGCGAATAGTCAGGACATAAAGTGGCGTTTTGATATATGGTTTTATTTGGAGAGAATTGACCCAAGAAAGAAGGATAGACTAATGTCATCCTAGCTAATTGTTTACTTCCTAACTCCACCGTCTAACTTAACTGAAATGAGTGACGCAGGCGGGCAGACATCGAGGTAACATTCCGCTTAGATCATCATTGGTCGTGTGTTGTTCGCACGGCTTCCACGGAGAGATTGGTTTTTAAACCTTTGTTTCTCTCAGCTTGAAAACTTAAGGACATTCTTTATCACCTCTGTTCAGTTAACTGTTTAACCTGCTGCCTCGTGGTTAAACTTTACGCTACTCATCGATGGATACGATTCTGGTTTGCAGATTTGAGTTATTCTCGTGCATTCAATGTGACCCTTGTCAAATGTCACACTGGTGAACTTAATCGTTGATGACGTAAGGTCTCTAATATTTAATAGGTATAGGAAAACGGAAAGAAAAAAACGAAAATATGAAAAAAAATTATGAGTAGAATATAAATAAGTAGAATGATATACACTTAAAAAAAAAAAGAAAAAAGAACGCACAAAATAATTTCTCATATATCGAAATAAAACTTCAAGTTCTACGGAGTTATGATTACAAATACGGTAGTAATTTCCAACCTTTTCATTTTCGTAATAGTGATGTCCCGAGGAAGAAAATACTGGCTGCGTAACAAATACATTGAGGCTATTTTTACTTGGGATCATGTAAGGGCTGACATTATTTGTTTTTTTGAGCCGAATAAACATTTTACATTAAGTAAAAACACTAAAAACCTATCCAGCTAGGTAGAAGGGTAACTTATTTCGCCTTGGTAACATATGTTTGTTATATATTTGATATTTTGACCACTTTTTCACATTTCTGTGGATTGCGAGACAAACCTATAATTTGTATAATTATTTTCAAACTGCTATTCGCATTTTTTTTTATTGTTCTTTTCAAAACATTTCGTCCGATTTGAGATTCTTGGAGTGCATCCTTACGAATCTTCATGTCGAAATTGTGAACCGATACAGTATTTCAAACAGAACTCTTTATTTAATCGACGAGGGTAAATTGTTCTTGTTCTATCAGCCATGCCTGGGTAAGGAGTGTTAATTATATTATGTTATTATTAGTTATTATCTCATGTGCGAAGAACTGAGCTTCCAACCTCTATAAGAGTGTCACTTAGAACTGGGTATTAATCAAAGCTTTTAATCAATACACACATGTAAAAGAATAAAGCTCTCCCTGCTGCTGATAAAAGAGTACTCTAGATTTAGGATATGTTTATTTTTGTCTCAATTCGGTTTAGCAGGATGGATGTTCCCCCACATTAAAAACAAACTCTATGTCAAACATTTCTCTTGCGGAGTAGGGAATTATTGGAAACTGCATCTAGCTATTATAGGTAAGTTATGAATTGATGTAAAGAGTTGTGTCTTTTATGCTAAACTAGCCTTGGTGCCTGGCGTTGCCTGGGTGTTTGGAGTTGTGTGTTGAGCAAAAAAACAAAAAGAAAAAAATAGTGGTAGTAGGCAGGCAGGCCCGAACCCGTGTCGCGAAGGAGGAAAATAACGTGAAAAAAAAAAAAAAAAAAAAAAAAAACGTGACGTCTTTACTGTTGCCCGCATCGCCAAACCGGAAGTGGTGAAGGTTTAAATAAGGGCTAGTCAATCGAAAAGAGGGGAATGACTTTCGAACATATGGCCGAAAAAAGCGACCCCTTCTTGTAGAAAAATGGCCAGTTGAGGGTGAAGGAATTAATGTTTTTAACCAATTTTTCGATGTTTGTCGTTCGAAAGGTCGAGCTTCAAAACGATACCGATCTCGTGAAAATCCGTGGCCTCTGTCGAAAGTTTTAGACATACATACATACATACATACATACATACATACATACATACATACATTTAAACAGGCAGGTGAGATTTATATTATAGAAGTACTATTATAATGGGTTTTTTTTCGATTCTACTCAATATTATTAACTTAAATACTTGAACCTCTGTCCGACCGATGAAATATTGCGTCCCTCTGCCTGTTTTATAAGTATTTTAATGGTGGATGCTCCGACAAACTACAAGCCCTTGTATGCCCTCGACGTAAAACCCCCAGACAAACCGACAAGCAGCAAAGTCCCACCCCTGCACTGTAAAAATCCCTAGATGTAAGAAAGTCTTCTACTCCAATAGTTTCTTCCCCAGAACTGCTAGACTCTGGAATTCCCTTCCAGGTTCCTGCTTTCCCAACTGTACTGACATGCAGAAGTTCCAGTGTAATTTGAACAGACGTCTTCTGGCTACATAGTATCTCTGCAGCTTACATCCCTGGCAGTAGCCCCCTACATCAAAGTGGCACTGTGCCTTGTTTGAGGTTAAAATGTAATAAAAAATGACAGAGAAAACTATTTTTTATTGAAAAAATTAGTAAGTTTACGAAGTAGACTAATTTGACTGTCAGTAGTTTATTTGCAACTTTTATTTTGATATTTTTACATTATTTGTTGTTGTTGTTGTTGTTGTTGTTGGTCTGTCTCGGGAGAGGATGGTGTAGCAGTGGAGCTACATTGGCCTTTTGGTCAAGATCAAAGTGCAGTATCTGTTCTTCAGATGCTGCACTTCCATTTCTTGTTCTCTTTCGGTGGAGGAGAAATCTTTCACGACTGAGACAATTTTTATTTTTGTACCTTTTCTCCACGTTAAAAAAACGACCCTGGTGTCTAACTCTGTCCCGTGGGGAGGCATAGTAAATAGGTACATAACCTGGGCAGGGTGACATGGGAGGTTAGCTGTTGCTCGTGCAGCAGTCACCCGCCTCCCTCTTCGCAAAGCCAGATAATCCAAGAAAAAAAACAGAGTTGATACAGTTTGCCTCTAACCACGCCGCAGGAGTTGACAATATAAAGTCAGGCCACCTTTGGGACTCCATCTCCAGATTTTCAGTCGGAGTTTACTCCTTCAGCGTTTCCCTTGATGAGGTAATCCCGCAAGATAGCAGAGGTTTTTAATCAGTGTTTCTTTCTCCTACATGAGCTACCATCCAAAGTTAACGAGCCCCCACTTACCTGAAGTGACTGGTTTTAAGGTGCCAGTGAACCGCCTTTGCCCCTTTCCCCAGTTAATATAAAGTTTCGTCAGACTTAGTAGCTAAACCACACGAGAAAGTCAGGAGCTGGACTTGGTTGCCAGAGGCTATTTAAGACGCACACCATGAAGCCATTTTTTTATGAAGAAAGAACTACCATTTTTTTTGTTGTTGTTATGAAGAAAAAACTACCATTTTCTTTTTTTTTATGAAGAAAGAACTACCACTGCGGTTGTAACAATCTTTGAAACATTATTCTACCTTGTAAAACTAATGAAAAGACACAATATGAAAAATTTTAAAACAAATTCGTCAAGTTTTTTTTTAAAGGAAAAACATTTAAAAAAAAAAAAAACATTTAATTTTACAAAATAAAAATATTTTAACAAAAAATTAAAAGAACCTCCTAAGATTTATTACATAATTGCTCCTTTATTTTCAATACCACTTTGCGGCCTATTGTCAACATCGGGTGTTAGATTTGCAATTTCAGCGGTTGGTAAGTTTTTGCAGTAAGTTTAACTGATTCTCAGAAGTTACACTTGCATTTGAACTGCCTTCCATTAAAATAAATATCTCTCTTGAGGGATGCTCTACAGGTTCTCAACAGGATTCAAGTCATAAGTAGGGATGTGACAACAGCATATTATTTTCATTGTTTTAACTCTTCAGTATATATCCGTTAATATCTTATATGTTTTTATATAGATGGATGTGGTTCTCGGTTGATTAGCTGAGTCTAACTGTGTCGGATATATACTCGAGAGTCAAAAGAATGTAAAGAATATGCTGTTGTCACAGTCCTAGTCATAAGTATTTGAAGGCCAATCCGTAAGAGAATCCTCAGCAAATTCAGTTTCTTTCAACCAGGATTTAGGTAACTGTGATTCATGACTTGGTTCTTGCGTAAGCATTATAGATCTACGCTTGGCTAAAGACTGGTTATGAAGCTATTCAAAGAAATATTACTGTAAAAAAAAAATGACTTTTGGCATTCATTTTAACCCCATCTTTCACTTTATATGAACCCACAAGCTCATTAGCTTGCCCTCGGCACCCCCTCGGGGGTCTGGGCGTATGACTAGCAAAGACCATATGTGGGGGTAACCCCACATATCTGACCTTGGTCACTGAAGGGGCAACCCTTCATACCAACAGTTTCTAATCCAGCTCCCACTTCCCTCCTCTCGGGAGCTGGATCCCCTCTTTCCCTTCCCCTTCCCCCTATCTCCACATTAAAAAACGGCCTCCTGCCTAATTTGCTCAGTGGGGAAGCAAATAAATAAAAGCTCATTAGCAATAATCCCAGTCCATATCGTGATCTCACGGGCACCTTGTTAGCGTTGAAAAGTTGTCTTAAATTACGTTGCTTGCAAACCTATCCTCAAACCAATCCACCGTGTTCATCGAGGGTGATCTTTGATTCGTCTGTTAAAAAAAAAAAAAAAAAAAACCCACTTTACTGATCAGTTTTCGTGTATTTTTTGTCAATTCCGGTAATCTTTCCTTATGCTTTTTTTTTTTTTTGTTTCGTTAAAATGTTTTTTTTTCTTTATTTGATTTTTTTATATCAGCAAACTTCCTACACGTTTAACATGTTGTTTCATGTGACAACATAAGAGCTCCAGCGGCTTCAAATATGAACGCATTCGATTTTCTTATTAATTGTCTTTGGATATGTGACTGATCTCGAATATTTCGAACACTTCGCCTTGGTAACATATATTTGTTATTTATTTGATTTTTTACCATTTTGGAATCTTTGCGAATTGTAAAACAAACCCTAAATTATCAATTATCATCTAAAAAAAAAATCCCCAAAAATTAAACAAAAAAAGAACAATCAAATTTTATGTGTAATAAAAGAGTGTCTATCTTGTTCGCCATTTTGAAAACAAAAAAACAAAAGGAGATAACTCAATAGTTTAAAGTTGGGGGACTTATACTATAATACCTACGAATTTTCATTCATCGCTACAAAATGATCTTTATAAAAATAAAACTACTTGATCAATTTACGTGATTTTTGGAATATGATATTTTCGTTTCTTGACGGTTATGTACATCATACATATTTTTCTTTATTTTTGTTTTTTTAATATATGAGAAATTAACAACATTATTTATTATTATTATTATTATTATTATTATTACTATCATCATTCGTAGTGGTAGTAGTAGTTTCTGAATTCAGCCTGCAATTATTTTTACTTGGTTGAATTCCAATTTTTACATATTTTTGATCGTTCGATCATCCCTTTTCAAATCCTCAAAAATTCGAAGCGAAGACTTTCCTTTGCTAATTTCTTGGATTATATAGTTGTTGTTTTTTTGGGGTTTTTTTTTTCATTCATTGTTTGTTCTCTTTTACGAGCCATGAAACTAAATTCTATTTCTTGCAAATAATCTTTGGACACTTAAGATTGCTATAAAAAAAATAGTAAATATCAATCTTAAATTAAAATTTCGGACTTAATTGCTTTCATGCAAACTCGCTATACATAATAGTACAAATTATTTCATTCGGTAACACATATCTATGAATTTTGCATAAAATATATGACATTATCTCTTTTGCATATAATCTGTAAACGCAGTTTAGTAAGCTTTAGTAAGTAAGTAACGAATTATGTGTCTGTTATTAAAAAAGAATAATTAGGTTTCAATCTTAGCTGGAAGCACTTGTCAATGAACATGTTTCGCACTATCACGCTACACGTGGCAAGTGGTTGTATGTTGAGATTCGAAACCTAATCATCGGATCCATTACAACTGCAATATAAATAGAGGTTATAGCACTCATGTTCTTTCGTTTGTAGCCCTTTTCTCTTCCCTACAACCTCTTTCTCACAGAAGAGGTGTTGCGAGCCTGTCTCCGCTTCATCGTTATTTTCATGGCAAGTGCTCGTCTGAGCTTCAATCTATGGTCTCCCCTCGCCAAACTTTCACGAAAAATACTCGTCTAGCCAAAACCACTATCAATAATTTCCCACACTCTTTATCTGTGTCTAAACCTAAGCGTAGATTCCATGAACAAATCTTCTTTCTTAGAACTGCACGCTCGTTGAACTCACTTCCGATTGCCTGCTTACCAGCTGACTACAACCTGATTGTCTTCAAGTCCAACGTAAACAAGTTCTTGATGAACTGTCCCCCTAAGTAATCCAATTTACAAACTTCCCACTACTTATGTTTACGCGATATAATCACATTGAGTAATGTATACCCATTAACCCTTATCCTCGAGTGGCCTCCTGGCCTTGATAAGTGGTGATTCCTGTGTAAAAAAAAAAAAAATCTCGTTAACGGTTTCTTAAAGAATTCTGTTCTGTATAAAAGAAAAAGTGGCGCCTTATGCTAAGTAGAAACCATAGCAATTATTAAAGACCGTTCTATTTTGGTGTTTTCTTTAAATATTATTAAGTTATATTATTACTAATATAAATATTATTAAACGAGGAATCGTTTTGCTGGTTAATAAGCATGACACCAGGTTAAATTCGGCGGCCATGTTGTTTCGTATTATTCACATAATATTGCCACGTTTTAAGCGTGCTTTTTTTCAATTTTAGATGCGTAATACTAACTGGATTTTAATTGGAAATTTGTCCTCATTTAGTTATGTTTAACAAAAACAACATTAACTTATTAATGTCCAAAAAAGGTTTTTTTTTCTCGCGTTCTACCGTGACTGCGATCTTTATATATTGCCGAAATCATTATTTCTCATACCAGAGAGCTCAACCCATGTGGTGTGACGTTGCGGAAACAGAAGGGAAAAGAGTGAAGGTATTATTATAAGTTGTAATAGTAATTAAGACGTGTCGTTCTAGTAAGATGATAAGTAGTACCAATAGTTGCTTCAGAAGGGTAGGTCAGTAAACGATCAACAAGCCTCACCCGGACGAGTTGATTATTTTTTTGTAGTGCTAGCATCTCTACGACGTAACGAACGCGATTGGGTCGAGTGGCGATAGGTGGCGCTGTTGTAACGTCGTTGTAAAAATAGTTGTAAGTAAAAAAAAGAAAGAAAAAAGTATTATCGCCGATGGGACATCAGACAATTATATCATATTTATTATTATTTTATCATTATTTTGTGTGTGTGTGTGTGTGTATGTGTGTACGTGTACGTGTATGTGAGAAATGTAAGAATGACGCTTAATTTTAACGATTGTGGATGAAAAAAAAACAAAAACAAAAAAACAAAAAGAAACTGCTGTATTTAATTGTTCTTTCTGCGTAGATACGTCGCCTTCAACTGTGAAAGTCGGCAACACCCTTCTTCTTCTTCGCTTTCTTTTTCTTCCTTTTTTTTTATTACATATACCGACATTACCCCCCTCCATCCCTTAATTTTTTTCCTTTTCTTCTTTCTTCCAAAGACAAAACAACACATTAAAACACGCAACAACTTAAATGCCCCTATCAGAAATTGACACATATTATAAACAAACACCTGCTCCTTGATATTCGTACTACGCTCATGTCATACCGAAACCAAGATGCAAGCACGAATTTCATCCCGATACGTAAATAAGATAAAATTTAAATAAATACAAATATACACCGTATATACGTAAACAAATCAACGTTGATATATACAAACACTAAACAATTTCTTTGTTTTGTAAACTTATCTCCCCATCTCTCTCTCTCACACACACACACACTATCTAATATATATATATATATATATATATATATATATATATATATATATATATATATATATATATATATAATCAAACAGTATTCAATGCACACATAATTAAAACTTCATAGTATACAAACAAGTTTACAGCAAGTGAGATACACAAAATCGCTTGTGTTTCATTTCACCGAAGGAATTGTTCAGGATAATATATTTATATACATACACACACTTTTTTCATTACAATTTCTATCAATGACGTGTAAAATCACATTTTTCGTCCACCAACGATTTTATCTTTTTACAAAAAATAAAATTAGCCATATCCAATAGAATTATTAAACAGACTATATTCGTTTTTGGGATCAAAGCGTAGTATTGTTTCTGTTCTCAGTCTGCAAAGAAAGAAATCCTTCTTCACGGGGGCAATTTTTATTTTTATTCTAGTCGAAAATTGCCCCCTTTTGAGGTCTATTTTTTCTCTCAGATTAAAATAGAAAAAAAAAACAAAAAAAAACGACCTTCTGTATAATATTGCCCTTGCGAAGGGACGAGTAATTCATGACTATATATCAAATATTAAAATAAACATTTATTTATTTCTTTATTTATTTATTTATTTATTTATTTATAAAAGAGTAAAGACGAATACATTGTTGTATTGCATCAGTTCTTTTGGGGGGATTGTTGTATTTGATTTTTTCTATGCAATATCAAAAGACTGTTCTGAAATCCATAATATTTGACCGTCTTTTTGATTTCTAAAACGCAAATAACCGATTTTATTTATTTATTTATTTTTTTTTTTTTTTCACAACTGAGCAATGATTAATATTTATTAAATCGCGCGTTACACTAATAAATTATCCTCATTTGTTTTTGAACAAAAACCAAACACTTATTAAACTATATATTAAATTTAGAGCGCTAGTAATGCAGCAATGCACTGTTGAGGTATTAACCCAGTGGCGCTTATGCACTATGTGACCCCGCGTTATTTATTATTATTTTTTTTAATATAGTATTTTCAAATTAAATTCAAGTTTTCCCATATCGTTTTTATTAAATTTTAAAGTGAAAGTACAGAATAGTTACAAAACACCTTCCACTCCCATGTTAAGAATGGATTTCTAAATGATAACGTTATTATTTAAGCGTGCAGGTCAAATAGTGCATTAAGTACCAACCCAACTTTTGCTGGAATTTAAAGGAAGTGATATATATATATAATTTTACTGTAATAAGTATATATATAATTTTTACTAATAATTATATATATATACATATAT
>NC_136518.1:49457464-49492464 GCF_053919585.1 Euprymna scolopes
TTACATCGGCTGATGAACCGGTCAGATAGTCACATTTGTGGGGTGAGTTTCCGATGTGTTCGTGAAACCGAATGCATCCATTAATGGTCGAATTATTGTACAACCCCCATTAAATAAAAATATATTCAATCTTGTAAAAGTAATTGAGCAGTTGAGCACTCCTGTTATTTCTTATACAACACTGTGTATCTCTCTCTCTCTCTCTCTCTCTCTCTCTCTCTCTCTCCCTCTCACGCGCAAACAGATGCACGCGTAGCACAACTACTATTTGTTGATATTTACACCTGAAACCCAGCTGGGCCGGCGAACAGGTAAAACGCAAAACAGCAGATTCGCTGAAGAGCGAATGAAATAATAGTTAGTACTATGTGAACCAGCAACACGTGCGTCTTAGGTTTCGAAATATCTGATTTCAATGTACTCGACATTTTTTAAAAGTTGCGACTCTGTCTACGTTGCTAACATTACACCGGATTTCATGTGTACATGAGGCGATCGTCAGGTGTTGAATCTATTGTAGTTCAGTTCTTATTTGAATTACGCAAAAATGCAGGCCACACGTGTAAGAAAAAGATGAAATATTCTTGTCTTGCCCATTAAAATAGTAATCATTTTTTTTTTATAATAAGTTCATGTATTCATCCGAAAACAGCATTTAATGAGTATATATATATATATATATATATATATATATATATATATATATATATATATATATATATATATATATATATATATTAATACAAGCAGGGAAAACCGACGTTGCCCGGATTGAATGATGATCAACGAATATTTCACACTCCTATATTTTTATTGTCATCGAAATCCGTGAAATCGTCCGGCAGGAAGCTTCACATGCCCCAATGCAGTAACTTAGTCCCAAATATGTTATTCTACATTGCACTCTAGAGAACCTACTGTTTCTTTTATAAACTTATTTTATATAAACTTCTTTCCAGTTAACGAAGAAAAAAAAACATTAACAAATTTACGTGTGGGGTTTGAACCTACAGAACACGTCATGCAAAATAAAAAAAATAAAAAAAAAAAACGTAAATTTTTAAGTCTTATAAAATTATTTACAGTTAATGAAAAAAATTAAGAAATTTACATGCGGAGCTTAAACCTACAGACCACGTCACGCAAAAACAAACAAAAAAAAAACCAAAAAACACGCTATCAACTTACCCACAGTAGAATTTTCATGGCCCGTTTTTCTATCATGGTTGGTAAGCGACAACATGGAAAAAATGGCTTTATCGATGATCGATAAATTAAAATAACGGTTTCCATTATCAGTAATTATCGGGGGCATTCTGAGACAAAACTTAACTAAAATAACTCCCAGACTTATACACTAAAATCCTGTAAATTTTAAAGAAAATCTGTTAAGCCGTTTCGGAGTCTATAAGGAATGAACTCACACACAAACATGCAAAGTTGCATTTATATAATTGTAGAGACATATATAAACTAGCCGTAAATACTCGGCATTGCCAGGTAAAAAATAAAAAAATAAAAATAAAATATATTGCTGGTCGGAGGGTTTAATCACATGCTATTAAATATATACCAAATAAAAATATAGGAGTGTGAAATATTCTAAGTTTAAAGTCAAATCGTTGACCTTTGACCCCCTTAACAGCCAAATTTCTGACCGAAAACTGATCACAAAGCTTTTCCCAAATCTCAGTACCCTGTATATCAAATTTCGAGCCTGTAGACTTAAAATTGACAGAGTTATTGCGTAGGGAAATGTACACACACACACGTTCACGTTTATAGATATACTAGCATTTCATCCCGCCGTTGCCCGGGTGTTTGGATGTATGTTGAGCAAAAAAAAAGTGGTAGTAGGAAGGCAGGCTCGAACCCGTACCGCGAAGGAGGAAAAGAACGGGGAAAACCCCCTGACATCTTTGCGGTTACGACCACCGCCAAACCTGAAGTGAGTTATGTTTAAATTAAGGCTAGACAATCTAAAGGAGAGGATAACTTTTAAAAATATCGGCGAAAAAAGCGACGCCCCCCTGTAGAAAAGTGCCTAGTTGAAGGTGAAGATATTAATGTTTTTAGCCAATTTATAGATATTTGTCGTATGAAAGGTCGAACTTTAAAACGATACTGAGCTTGGTAAAATCCGTCGCCTCTGTCGAAAGTTTAAGGCAGACATGCAAACATACATACATACATACGTTTATATATTGGTAACAAAAATGTTCGATCCAAACCGATGAAAAAGCTTGCCCTACCTCTGAATACCTTTTATGTAAGATTTCAAATGTTCAGACCAGAAATTGTCTGAGTAATTTGGTAGAGACCGCAGAGGTCAATTTTTTTAACTTTTACTTCTAATATGACCCCTTAAAATTTATTATTTTGGGCTCAAATCAAGTTATTAAAGTTAGAGCCATGTCCAAGGAACCTATATCTAAAATTTCAAGTGTTTAGACCCAAAATTGTCGGAGGAGTTTGGTAGAGTTCTCAAAAGTCAAATCGTTGAACTTTGACCACTTAACAGCCAAATTTCTGTCCGAAAACCAATCATAAAGATTTTCCTAAATCTCAGTACCCTGCATATCAAATTTCGAGTCTGTAGACTAAAAATTGACAGAGTTATTGCGTAGGGAAATGTACACACACACAGACACACAGACACGTTCACTTTTATAGATAGATAGATTTCTAAATAGAATACTTAAAACAATTCTTTTATTAATTTCGACTAAAAATTAGGAGCTAATTTTTAAAACATATTTTCTGTAATATAATATGCAAATGAGGTAACCTTTTGAGTTTAGATTCCTTTTGAATAAATAGTATATAATATATATATATATATATCATGTAGGAAGAAAAGTATATAAAGGTCAGTTTTCAGTATTAAAATCTATGTGTGAAACAGTGTACGGTTTTGTATATATTAACCAAATTGTGAACAAACAAAAGGACAGGAAAAGCGACTTTATCATAATTGATGGTATGCACATACTCTCTATATACAGGTTGATAGTTCATACATGGTATGTACGAGAGGTATTCAATAAAAAGGGTAATTTCCGGTATAAGAACTTCTATTACATATAGAAGCCTTGTTTTTTGTTTTTTGTTTTGTTTTTGTAACGTAGTCTCCTTGCAATGTCACACGTTTTTCCCACCTGTGTAAAAGCTTCCGTATTCTCTCCGCGTAAAAATCGTTGGGCTACTGTCTCAGTCAATCGCTTACCACACTTTTTACTCCATCATCACTCTCGTGCTTCTCCTGAATGCTTTCAAGAGACCAAACAGGTGAAATTCTGAAAGGACAAGGTCTTGGATGTAAGGGGAATCAAAGATCAGTATTTAATAATAATATATATATAAAAAAAAAAAAACGTAACACGCGGACGCAGCCGAGATTGAACTCACTACACTAGTTTGTAGTGTAATTCAAATTTTGTCTGTAGCTGAATACTTCATGCTTCGCCAGGGCTATCGAGGGTATTTCTTATTGTGACGCTATCACTAGATGAGATGCCTACCACGGTTTAATAGAGGCTCATCTACCCTCGAGAGGAGGATAGACCACGCCGGTTTCCCAACCTAGTATTTTATCTCGCAGTACATACAGCGCCTCGCCTTCCCAAATGGTCACGCATCTGCTATTGGCCAGGCTCAACGTTGCTTACCTTCGGTGATCCGAGAAATTGGCGCGATCTATCCTTCTCTCGAGCGTAGCCTGGCCTCTCTTAAGCCGTAGTAGTCAGCCCATTTAGTGATGACGTAACAATAAAAAAAATACCCTTGATAGCCCTAGTGAAGCATCAAGTATTCAGCTACGGACAAGATTTGAATTACACTACAAACTCGTGTAGTGAGTTCAATCTAGGCTGCGACCGCGCTGGATGGATGTGAGGCCTTCTGTTGTCATGGTGCAAGATGGTTCCTTCTGGCTGATGACTCCTGTGTTTGTTCTTTATGTTTTTGTTAACATACCTCAGCAGTTCTCAGTAGTGTGCAATGTTCACAATGCTTCCTTTCTCAAGGAATGAAATGGTGATTGGATCTTGCATACCCCCCCCCAAAAAAAAATCAAACAAACAGTGAATATCATCTCCATCGTGGACCGTTGGGACTTGAACTTCTTCATTGGAGAGCCGACGTGCTTCCGCTCCATCGACTGCCGTTTAAACTCGGGTCCACAATGCCAAACTCAAATCTCGTCACATGTTACCCCCTTCTTTCCAAACTTACCAGCATCGTTCTCATAACGGAAGAGCCACTGCTGGGACAACTTAACCTTCCTCCATTTGTGCTCTGCAGTAAGCATTTTTGGCACCTATCGGCTACTAACTTTCTAGTAGCTAAGATCATCAGGGACAAGTTTGCGTGCTGTTCCAACAGATAACTTCAACATCCTTGCAATGTCATCCACTGTTTTTTTTCTGTCAGACTGAACGCGTTCATTGACTGATTCGATCACCTCAGGAGATTTCACATCTCTAGGTTCCCCAGGCCTGTGTTCATCCTCAACACTGCTCCGTCCTTCTTTAAACAGTTAAGCTAACCGGTAGACTTTTTTCGGTTGGGACATGTGGCATCAGACACAGTTGTTATTCTCTTATGAATTTCAACTGATTTGTGTCATTCAGCAACCAAAACTTTGATAACCTGTTCAATCTTGAAGCATGCTTCTTGATTGGCCATCTATGTTAATCGACAAAATTCTCTCAAAGTATTTCTTTAATCTGAAAAAGAAATTAAATCCATATGCAAAAAAAGTAAAACGAAACATAAAAGATTAAGTAAGTCCTTATACCAAAAAATTTACCTTATTTATTGAATGATCCTCGTATATATATATATATATATATATATATATATATATATATATATATATATATATATATATATATATATACTAGCAAAAGTACCCGTCGTTGACTGGGTTATAAAACAGCCTACAGAAAATGGACTCTGATTTATGAAAGTATTATAGGCTATGAAAAGGAAGGCTTGTAAATTTGGGGGTATCAATACCAAAGCAAACTATCATGAAAGTAAAAATAAAATAGATAAACCCCATAATTTAGTATACCATACCTGTTCACACTGAAACACTTATCACAATATTCTGTGGATCTATATTAAAAAAAACCTTGTAAAACTTTGTGACATATTTCCATTCTATGGAGGTCAGGTGCGAACGAACAACCCATAATTTTATTATGCCAGATTTTTTCAAACTGAAACATAATTATCAAAGTATACTTACGCAGATAGATATGAAAAGTCTTTATTAAAGTTTGTGCCTATTTCCATTCTATGCAGGCCAGGCGCGAACGCAGACCCAACAATTTTATCATACCATCCCTATTTAAGTTAAAAAATACTTATCAAATTATTATGTACATCTATATCAAAAACACTTGTAAGCGTTTTTTTTTTTTTTTAATTTTTAAATTTTTTATTTCCATATTTTGTGGACCAGGTGCGTACGCAGACCCCACAATTTTAATGAACCACCGTTCTGCCAGATCAAACATACCCATTCCTGTGTCTCGATACATCTTCTATCATTATATGTGATCAGTTCTCTATAATAGTCAACCATATAGGAGGCTATTCGTGACCAGACACACACACACACACACACACACACACATATATATATATATATATATATATTCAGCTTTATATTATATATATAATATATATATATATAACTACTTCATTTACTCACATAAAATTAATATACGAAAGTATAGATTTATGCGTAAACTTTAAGTATTTACTTCAAAAGTGCTCAATACGTAGGTAGAGCTAGTTAGTAATTTATGAAATATATATGGCGATTAAGCTACACTGAATATTCGGCGTTTCATCCACTATAGGATTCGTCAGGCTTATGCGCCTAAGCATAAGCCTGACGAATCCTATAGTGGATGAAACGCCGAATATTCAGTGTAGCTTAATCGCCATATATATTTCATAAATTACCATATATATACATATATATATATATATATATATATATATATATACTTCAGAATGAAATGCAATAAATCTACTGGTATGCAAATCCAGAGATTATCGGTTTTACAAAAAAAAAAAAAAAAAATCTTCATCGGATTGATATTATTAAATATTTGCTGGACATCTCATCCAACCAAAGGAGAAACTAAGGACTCATGTCTACATCGGATTGTTACCTTGTGCCTTGAAAGAATTACAATGCGCATTGGATCTTTTTACTTCCCTGCTACCAAAAACGTTCACTTCAGGATTTACCATACATTTTGGATCTGAAGTTCAATATCCTTTTTCATTCTGCACCAATATCTAATTGTGAACAATCTTCATGAAAAGGCGCGACAAATTTGAAATATTCACCGAAATCCAAAAAAAAAAAAAAAAAAAAAGTCCCCAGACCAATGCCAAATTGGGTAATCAAAAATGGGGATTTTTGTTTTCATTTCATGGAATGCTTAAAATTCGTCGACCAGTTTTATGAAGAGAGGTGGTCTCTTTTTTTTTTTTTTTCTTTTTTACACAGTGGTCACATAACAGCCTTGATTGCCCGTAAATTGTATTCTCCAGAAAAACGTGTTATGTTTATGTTAGCCACTTAACAGGGCTCATTTTTTTTTTATTTACATAGTTTATTATAGTAATATCTAGTGACACGAAGAACGACAGTACTCGGCCCGAGATGTATATATGTGTGGTGGTATATTTAACGGATAAGTTGTTAACCATACTCAAAGGTGACCTGAAGACTCCGTTTGCGTTAGCTACAGCATAAATGTGTAAGAGAGGTCGTCGCTCCTTTTCTAGAAGTGCCCAACTTACCCTTGATATTCCACTAGAATGTATAGGCAACAAATATTGAGATGAGCAAAGAGGCAAACCAATGTGGACAAAGTGATATTTACAGTCATGATTTGTTCCAATATTTCGTCTAAAGTCAGGGCTTCATCAGGAATAAACATGACTAATATGAAACATAGGCCTCCAAGTTTGATAAAGCAACTAGTTTATGAGATGGAAAACGTGAAGTGAATTTTCGGTAGAAAAACAAGAGCATCGGTCACAAGTTTACGTAAAGCGTTAGAAATGTCAGGCCAAAATTTAAGTGCTCTCAGCCCAATTCTACAACTTTACTTGAAGAGATATTTGGTGTTATATTTTTTACAGCTCTCTAGGCGGTTAGACATGAAGTCAAGCGTGGGTTTGATGAAATTGTCTCTGTGGAACGAACTGGATTCGAACTTGGCACATTCATAGTTTCAGTCCGTGTCGTTAACCACTTATCCACCGTCACTCTAAAGCCTTGTTGTCTTATGTGTAAATTGGATAATTGCCGTATAACCTTTTAAAGAAATTTGTGCATTTGATTGTTTCTAGATGCTGTGATAGTAATTCTAGCAAAAACTGTTCGTTAGGTTGTCAAACGCTCAAGTTTGAAATAGTATTTTTCTTTGGTCTCACACGCGCTCGAGTTTAAAATAACACTGTCTTTGATTACATAAGTTTAAAATAACAATGCCTTTGATCTCCCACAAGTTCAAGTTTAAAATAGATTTTGTTTGCTCTTACGCGCTCAAGTTTGAAATAACATTGCCTTTAATCTCTCACGTGCTCAAGTTTGAAATAACACCGGTTTTGGTCTTTTACATGCTCAAGTTTAAAATAGTGTTGCTTTTGGTATCTCACGCGCTCAAGTTTGAAATAACCTTGCCTTTAATCTCCGACGCGCTCAGGTTTGAAATAACCTTGCCTTTGATCTCCGACGCGCTCAAGTTTGAAATAACCTTACCTTTGATCTCCCACGCGCTCAAGATTGTTTTTGACTTATCACGTGATCAAATTTGAAATAGCATTTTTCTTTGTTCTCGCGTGTTAAAATTTAAGATCATATACTCGTTGATGCGTCACGCCAAAAATTTTTAATAAAATTTTCGTTCAACCTTCAGGCTTTCGTCTGATATATAATTTTCATCAATAAACGCGTAAATTGAATGAACGAATCTTAAGAATACTTGTTCTTACTATGTGTGTGTGTGTGTGTGTATGTGTGTGTGTGTGTGTGTGATTTTCAGAATGTGAGAGATTATATATAATAAATTCCACAGCCAAACAACGTCGCAGCCCACAAGAACCATGTTCATAGTTCTTGTGGGCTGCGACTTTCTTTGGCTGTGGAATTATATATATATATATATATATATATATATATATATATATATATATATATATATATATATATATATATATATATATGTATATATGTATGGCTTTCATGACTTTTAAAATAGTTTTGCTAGTTTTGAACACTCAACCGACCGATGCCTTTTCTTTTTCTTTTTTTTTTTGTTTTTTTTGTTAATGTTAAGCTTCTTATTCTTCCAGTCTCCATCCGTACGCATGTACGTATATGAACTACTTAACTACGTATTGATCTACTTATCCGTGTGTGTGTGTTTGTTTGTATGTGTGCACATGCGTTTATTGACATAAACTAACCTCGTTCTCTAAGCTATAATTACAGAAATCCTACCATGCCAATCCAAGGCATATGAATACACGCTTACAGCACATAATGCTCTATAACGGCTAATGTACAACGCCATGGCTTACGCTGAACTTGAAAGGTCACGATGACATATATTCAGCGTGCACATTAAACCTATTTGTATGTACAATTAAATATAAATTAATGAATGCCCATCAATTAATCTATTAGAGTATTTAATCATTCAAAATTCCTATCTCTCTAATGAGGTCTATATATATATATATATATATATATATATATATATATATAATGGTATCTAGTGAATTGTCATGTCGCACTAATGAAAATATCCAAAAAATTATGAAAAACGATACGGAAGAAAATTAATTATTAATGAAAATAATCTTCAAAAACAATTAGCGAAAATTGGCTTTTGCAGAAAAAAGAGACCGGAGAGTTTAATTGTAACAAAGGGGAGGTAAATATTTTTTGAAAATCTTAGGCCAATTTAGCAAAACAATTTTCGCTAATTTTCTTCGAAAACTGTTTTCATTGATAATTAATTTTCTACCCTATCGTTTTTCGTAATTTTTTAATATTTTCATTATTGCGTAATGAAAATTCAGTAGATACCATTGGTTTCACTTAAGATTAAATATTTGCATTTTTCGAATTTCGCTACAATAACGAAGAAAACCACTTTTTTAATATTTGCATACAGAAAGCACTGGAAATGTTTGTATGCATATACTTATTATATAAATGTACAGAGTGGAACGATAAAATTGTCGCCATAGAAAAGACGAAATGATTCCATTTCCATTTGATGAAAACTAGTTTTCTTTCTTTGTTGCAGACCCTTTACTAGTTGGCCACGCGTGTACAATTCCCTAGAGCGATAGGAGCCTTTTATCATGTCTGAAAATGACACAATATTCAACAAGCAAAATCGGAGATGCACCGCTGTACAACTCCTGCTCCAAATTATGACAATATACCATTACTAGCACCCTCAAAATGCATCGTTGGATTCTGGCCACGGTTATAGTCATTGGTGTGATTTCAAGTTAGGGACACATCATTCTATCTCACATCTTCGAAATCGGTTTGAAAGTCAACACCAAAGTGTGCCTGGGTGTTCTCAAGAGAGTGGTGATCGCCTGGTGCAATCAGGTGGCCGCTGACAAAACTCGGATGTGGCAGCAGGACTCGGCGCCGATCCACAAGTCCAAAGAGACCCAGTCTCGGCTTCAGAAGGAGTGTTACGGCTTTGTATCCTTCTCTCACTGCTTCTCTCACTGCTTCCTTCCCCCTCCCCACCATGAATTCGCTGGACTTCTTCGTTTGTTTATATGTCGAGAACATTACTAACATGACCTCTCACAACACCGAAGGCAACCTGATCGTCGCCATCTGCTGAGTATTCGCCGAGCTCCCGCCGGCGCTTGTGGAAAAGGCATGCTCCCAGTTCTAGACCTGTAATAAGGCTACATTGAATAGATGCTATCTCTACTACATAATCAAGTTGTCTGAATTTATTTTTTTTTCAATAAAAGTTTTAAAATAAAGCTGTAGTGTTGTTTTCTTTAGGGCGACACTTTTATCGTTCCATCCTGTATTTAAACAAAAGTCGACAATTCTCCCGATAGAATTATACGTAAGAGTGCGCGTCCATTTTTTTTTTTTTTTTTTTTTTTTTTTTCTTTTTACGACGTTGCCTCGTTCGCAATAGCGGAATCTAAAAATTGACTTAGCAATTGAGGATGCATCGACTTATCGATCAACACTGGATCTCGGGTCAAAAACATGGAGTAAAAATGAAAATAAAGAGCCGATCGATTAAGATCGAATTTGAAGTAGGGCAAGCTTCAGTCTTATTTGCACATAAATTAGCTCACAACTACTACATATGCTCGTGCACACACACACACACACACACACACACACACACACACACACACACACGCTAGGCACAATGGATATGAGCTCTAACTATGAAAAATAAAACTATTCGATTCCAATCTCAGCCTGAACCATTTGCCTATCTTGTTATATTAAGAAGTTCTAATACAGCGGAGTAGTCTTTCGGTGGGTGACTATTTCGTTGTATATGCGGGGCCACCTCTTAGTTTGTTGACTTCGGTTGTATGAGAAATCGCCAGCTGCTGTTAGCGATGATTCAGGCATTTGCTTTCTTCCCGCGACAGGAAGATGTGACACAAGGTTAGGCGGTGGGGAAAATCAAGCTAGCGCCCCTAAGGAGAATCATTTTGGCCTTTGAAAAATTGCCTGTGCATCCCAGTCGGTATCCCTCGGTAGGGGGACCTCAAGCAGTAAGCAATAAACTTACTTTACCTGTAAGAGGGGGCACGGGCAACAACCTTAGAGGGTGTACCTCCTAGGACTACCCAGAACCACACCACAGCTCGGCAGATGCAAAAGTCATTCCCTACTCAAAAATGACTAAGATTCTGCCTATGTCGACGACATATCCTCGACTGGCATGAATATAACCTACCCAGGTTGTACCGACAATGTGTGTGCATTAGTAAACACGAATAGAGCCGTCTTCGGTAGTTGCTTTTGTTTGTAAACAGCAAAGTGCTATGCTGATAACGAAGTAGATACTAATTCTGTCTATCGAAAAAAAAAATCTGTTTTTCGTCCGAGGCACTTTCCTGTCTACCCATAATGCGTACCTGTGATACAGCGAAACAGTCTACTTCTGGGGGGCCTATGTATATGCTCCATGTCTTAGTATGTTGAGCACTACTGTATAAGAAATAGTCATCTGTTATTAGAGATAATGCACATTTCTTCTAAGTAAGATTCCCTTGCGGGATGGCAAAATGGATAAGTTTCAATCTCAGCATGAAGGATTGGTCTGTTTAACCACTGTAACATAGCGGTTACGCGAGAACCGTGTTCGTTACAGTTCGAACCTTTCTCGGACCCCCACGCCGTCTGGTACCGTCGCAAAGGAAAGAAAAAAACAAAAATAAATAAATCCTATCCGGCCTTTTTTTATTATTATTTTAGCAAAAGGTATTTATTACCATTAAATGCTAAACAATGCCTACTTCATTTTTTCGTTTATTTGTTGTTTGTTTGTTGTTGTTTTTTTTATATTACTGTTCATTTCGCCTGCCATGCGATTAACAAAACCCCGCCGACTCGACGCCATCTTAAATCTCTCGCCGCCGCCACGGGGCAACACGTCCATCTCGCCCGTCGATATACATTTTCCTTTTCATTTTCTTTTTCGTGTTACGGAAACCCGATCACACTTCCTAATTTGCATATGTTGCTGTAATGGCTACTGCTGCTATTATCTTTGCAACCAGCTATTCTACAGCTCCTGCTGATATTTTCACACGCGCTCTATTACACTATGTTGAGAAGCTGTGATATAGCGAAACAGCTTATCAGTGGATGACTACGTTTATACGCACTCTCTTCGAGGATTGAGCATTGTGGCATAGGAAGTCACTAGCTGCCATTAGCGAAAATGCAGAATTCTGTGTAAAAAAATGAATAGATCTCTCTTCGATAGTCGTTATTGTTTGTAAACCGTAGGGTTTTCTTGTCACCTCGACACCCCATGACATTGATTCTTGTTGGTTAATAACAATAAAAAAAACGAAATAATTTAATTTAATCTATCCCCACTGCTGACTGCCCCCCCCCCGCAAGAGAAAATAAAAATCTATATAAATAAATACTAGGTGTATGTATTTGTGTGTTTGTGTGAAAATATTTAACCGACAAACTTTTAAATTACTCGTAACATATCACTGAAATTAGCAAAAAACAAAAAAAAAAAAAAAAAAAAAAACAGTAATCATAGACCAAGGATGGTTTACAACGAGTAGAATCTGTTTGGGTGGGTGGATAATGCGTAGAGAAATATGTCGGCAACTTGAAATGCAAAATGTTAATTTTAACTTGCCAACAGATTTCTATTACTTTTGAGCATGTGCAAATTCATTCACAATCTAAAGTAGTTTAATTTTAAATCTTTCTTATTTGTCGACAGCTCAGACGATAAAATAATCAAATCCTACCAAATTTCCACTTCTAACGATTACTACGCTGTTGTCCCAGTGTCCCATGACTACCAGAAACTCATTAATCCTCGTCCTCGAGTGGCCTCCGGGCCTTGATAAATGGGTCTCCTTTGTAAAAGTTTCTGTGGAACGAACTGGGTTCGAACTTGGCACACCTATGTTGCCAGTTTGCGTCGTTAACCAATGCGTCACCGTCACCTGTTGCTAATGTTGCTGGTGAAATTGTTGGATCATGCTATTGCTCCAGAAAGTACCTGATTCTTGATGCAATCCTATAACAGCATAAGATTCAGATAGTCATCAGATGGAGTAAATGCCACATCTGAGGATGATAGAGTAAAATATCGACTTTGAAATCTAGTGGGAATGTTTTCTTCTTTTCTCTACAGCCTTTCTTTTTATCAGTAAAGACGTTGCTAGACGCGGACGTTTATATCCAAATACCTAGCCGTGAGCGAAATCCCATCAAGGAAAGGAAAAACAAAACTATAAAAAAGGAGAGAACGATTCGAGGTCACGTTGGGGGCGTGGCGGCGTTCAAGATCACGTTCGAGACTACGATCACGTGAAGGACGTTACAGCGGTAACGAGAGAATGGGAAAATAAATGTTGTACACTAAAGAAAACGAGTTGAAGTCCGTTTCTGTTCTTTATCTACTTTGTGACTGAGGCTACAGCGTGTTGGGTAACGTTACACTAGTCGTTCTCTATATTATCATTATTTCTATGACAGGTGATCGACCGAGCTTCAATCTCTGGTTCCTATCTCTAAAACTTCCATTGTAAAAACTCGTTTTCTTTTTCTTTAATTCGTCCCTTATTATTCCCATTCCATGAGCGATGTTTCTGACAAAGGGGGAAGAATTGCTGTTTTCTTGGTCGGAATCTCCAAGTATAACACATATCGTTGGCTAGTTTTTGACTTTGAATAATACATAATCTCTATCTCAACTATTATATATAAAACAAACTTTGTGTGTGTGAAAGGGAGAGAGTTTGTTCACCTATGGACTCCAAAACGGCTGGGCCGATTTTTATGAAATTTCATACGAAGGAAATTTATGTGCCTGACAGTGTTCTTAGATAGGTTTTGTATCGGAATGTCTTCGATATGTATCGATAATCAATAATCGAAAGAATCCGATGAAAAAAGGAACAGACTATTTCGATCAAAATTAGCACCTTATACAGCCACAAGTGCATTTGAGAAGTTTTAATACCACACAAACCGAAAGGTCCACATATAAAATCAACAGTAGGTTCTTTGATATGACCGGGGTGCGTTTGAAATAAATGTTTCTGTTTAAAGCATAATTGCACCATGATTGTGGACTCTCTCATTTTAACTTAATTTCAAGCCATTATCACCGTACAAGCAGTAAGGGCAGACATATAAAATCATTAAAAGGTTCTTTAATAAGACAGGAGCGTGTTCGAAATGAATGTTTTGTTTAGAATACAATTGAAACATTGTGCTCGACTTTTGTGAATCAATATGATAACAATAAGACAGAGGTGTGATCGATAAAGAGGAGGGGGCTGGGCGCCATTCAGGATAAGCTTGGCACAAGGTCAGCTACCTGAGAATAAGTGGGAGGAGTTGCGCCGCTGACCGAAAAACAATAGCAGGACGATTGGGCAGATCGATAGTTAGATAAATAGACATGTAAATACTTTTTACAAAATAAACAAATATCAGATGGAATTGAAAAAAAAAAAACATTACCCATTAATATATTACAATAGAAAAATGCGAGGATGAAAAGTAATATGGTTAAGCTTAAACATGGAAAAGTAAAGGACTACTTATTAAAACTGGAGAAGAAAATGACAAACTATTCTAGTCAAAAATATAATAAATTTATAACTTAAAATATTGCAGCATTAAGAATTGATTATATAATGTTATAAATTGCATTTAAAATATTCTTAATACTGCAATATTTTAAGTTATAAATTTATTGTATTTTTTACTAGAATATGTTGCCCTTTTTTCAAGTTTTAACAACTAGCCCTTTCTTTTCCATGCTTAAACTTAACCATATTACTTTACATGCGGGCATTTTTCTATTGTAATCCATGATTTTTCCAAACTTTCAGTAAATTCACTTGTTCTTTGTTTAATTTCAGTCTTATTTTTGCCCCCATAAATGTAACATGCACATATGTAATAACAATGTACGGCACTCGTCTGCTTTCAATACCCCCCCCCAATTATCTCTCTTTCATTCTTTCATGCTCTTTGTTTCACTTGTTACTTCTCTTTTCGCGAGAGCAGTGAAGCGACGTGGGTGCTATGGAAACCATCCATAAAAACGTTGCTCACCCCTTACGTTTTTTCACGGTTTTGAAAACCAGTAAATTCATCATAATTTTTGTTTTACTGAACGAAAATTAAAAAAAAAATTATTACAATATATCTGAGAAGGTGATCTATAAATTGTAATAATTGTTTGAAATTTGGTCGAAAAATGAGTGAACGGTGAAGCGTTAAAGCAGTTCTAAATGACTAAAACTGTCACTTAACTATATATTCAAACACTACCGTGTTTGAATGATAGCCAGAAGAAACGAAGATTTTCAAAACCTCTCTGAGTTAGTGTTTTTATACAGATAGCTAAAATTTCGTTAAAATCGGATATACGTATTTGAGATCTAAAGGGATTCTGCTCCTTTAGAAGTAGCACATGGATTTTCGGTACACCAATGAATACACATGAATTTGAAAAAGTTTAGCTCCCTTATGGAGTATACAGAGATTCCGCACGCAAAGGAATACGTTCAGATATAAAAGAATTTGGGCACATAGAGATTCGGCACGCAAATGGATACGTAGAGATTTAAAGAGTTTAGTCCCCTTAGAAAGGACACGGGAATTCGGCACTCAAAGGAATAAGAGTTTAAGAGTTTAGGCCCCTAACGAGAGGCATGCCAAGATTTTGGCTGGCAAAGCAACACGTAGAGATTTGAAGCAACTTCCATTATCTTGAAATTTCAGTCTTATTTTTTTGCCCCCATAAATGTAACATGCACATATGTAATAACAATATATAACAATAAGATACGAAAGATTTATATTTCATCGGAATAGGACTAGTTTAAGTTTAAAGTAGAGTTCGCTCCCCCTTGTTCCATTAGGTTCGAATTAAGAGATTTCGGACCACTTTTCTATATTATATTATATATATTATTTGGATTCATCAGACCTTTTATTTACTTCACGGGGTAGCGTGCTCTTGTTGTGTCAGCCATGATTGGATAGAGGTTCTAAGTAATTCGCAATTGTATTTTTTGGGGCGTTCATACCGAGAAATATCACTTTTTACAATTGACTTTCCCCAGTACTCTAATCACTGCACTACTGGTCCTTGCGGACAATTCTAGTACGAATTTTAGGAGCCTTAAACCTATTTTTATTTCTAGTTGTAAATATCACAATTATTACTAATTATTACTATATATTAATGGATATCTATATGTATTAATTTTTTTTTTTACTTATTACTTGTATATATTATCTATTGTTTATAATTAATGGTTTCCAGATCGAATTAAATTCTATACTAGGTCTACTTAGCAATTGGTTATTCTCCAGCATATGTGCTGCTTCCTTCAGTCATCTTACTCTCCTCCGTTCTTCTCTATCTATAATTTTTACTTCGTCCCATAATGGTAAATGGCTTCTCTTTTCTTTCCAGGTATGGTAAGCTATACCTGATTTTTCAGTCTCTCCACATGCAACGGCTTTTCGATGTTCTACTAACCATACTTTCAGTAGACGTCACGTTTCACCTTTGTATAGTTTTCCATATCTACATGGGATTTCATATACATATAGTTTTAGTGTGTATCTGGATTCTCTCATCTTAATTATCTAGCATTTTCAATAACAAAGTACTTGTATAGTAAGTTAGTTCGAAAAAACCTTTATTCCTATATCTGCTATCACAGACTAGTTATTAAAAGTAAGGTTTCAATAATATTATTAAACTGCCTTGCTATACAAGAACATTATCTTTTTTAGACGTGCTTATCTGTCCCTGCCAGTTCGTCTTCATCATCGTTCTTTTCACCGTGGCCCATTTTTTTCATGATCTCCGTTTCGTCTAGCAGTTGCTATGCAATTAACTTATTTTCATGAAGAAAGTAATATACGAGAAGAGACGTTCGCTGAGAGTTTTCATAGATGGTTTTATTTGAAGAGAAATGGCTCAAGAGAGAGCGATAGACTAATGTTCCCTTATTTCTTAACTAACTTAACTGCAATCAGTAACTCACACTGACAGAGATAATGAGGTAACATTCCGCGTAGATAATTCTACATTATTGGTAGTGTCTCGTTCGCACGGCTTTCATGGAGAGATAGACTGTGAATAGCCAAACCAGCTGTGGATAACTATATTTCATGTTTATACTCCTTACTCTGGTGGAGGAAATGATGGTCTTTATTTAAACATAAAGCATTATTATCATGTCGATTGAAATTAAATCCTCTAGGGCATTGTTTCTAAGAGTGAAAGTGCTCTCATCCTTATTGTGGACGGGGGCAGTTGTTTGATATTGGTCGGCAGTGACATAAAAGGTGAAATTGAGCAACAATGTAGTATTTAACGTTTAACTATATATATATTGTTTATTGGAATTCATTATTGAGATGAGTATTATTTATTAATTTATTTATTGCGGTGTATTATCTTCATCTTTCTTAGCTGTTGGCCTTCATCTGGTGGTAACCGCTACGGGATAGGAACTCCGAATCTCCTAACTTGCATCCTCAGCAATTACTGCCTTCCATAGTTGTTGTCGTATCACCACGTTTTTTGGCCAAGTAAGCATGGAAGATAAGATAATAAATAAAATGTGGATTAAGACCAAAAAATCCAACCTTGATTGCCCTTCGGGGCACATGGCGCAGTCGATAGAATCATTGAATCTCTACGATTCCAGGTGAGAATTGTCTAAAGATAGTGGTTTCAATCCTACCATAAGCCGGCCAAATGCTTACTTGGCCAAAACGTAGTGAGGCGATAACAACTATGGAAGGCAGTAATTACTCAAGATGCAGTTGGAAGATTCGGAGTTCCTTACCCGTCCCGTAATCACCTGACGAAAGCCAGAGGAATAGTTAGCTGAAACGTCGTGAAAACAAAGAAACAACTAAGAAAGATGAGGATAATAGTCCGCAATAAATAAATTAATAGTATTTAACTTTTAAAATAAAGTTCTTTACATATAAGTGCTTGTCTACCGCCGTCACTTCTCTTCATCGGCCAGTTGTTGCTATAGAAATAAGTTTCTTTTTATGAAGAAATAGGACACAAAGAGACGTTCACTGAGAGTTTTCATTAATTGTTTAGAGTAGACAGAGGTTACTGTTGTCTTGGCCAATCGTTTAATTCTTTACTTTCTAATTCACTGAAATGGGTGATGCAGACGGACAGAGGACCTCGAGGTAACATTCTGTTTAGATTATCAAGTTGCCTACATTATTGGCTGTTGCTTATTCACATAGCTACCACTGAAAGACTGATTAAAACAACGCTTATTTCTCTCAGCTCAAAAACGTGACGCCATTAGTTATCGTTTGACTTTTTCTCTACAGTTTGACCTTGTCCCTCATCTTTTTCGTCACTCATCTCTGGAAATAATTCTGTTCTACCAATCTGGATTATTATTATGTACTCAGCGTGACCCTTATCAAAGTTCACACTAGCTGACTTAATCACTAATGACGTAGGGTCACTAATATGTAATAATTAGGCCTAACTTAACCACCGTTTGTATCGTTCATAACATCACATGAATAGACCACGTCAACCAAGTACTTATACGTGCAAAACGAATGTCAACAATAAAGTACCTGATCAGTTACGCCCGAAGAGCCTGGCAACTACGTATGTATAAGTACAAACTCCTTGAAGTAGGTCGCCGTGTCGAGTAGATTTGTCTATAATGACGCCATAGTGCTTGCGGTTTTAAAGAGATCTAACATTTTTTCACGGCGGGTGTCAACGTGACAGGTCAGAGAGTGTCTACACCTTTGGTTACTATCGTTTACATCGCCAACCACCGCCGACACTCAAGTTCGTATCTAGTTGCTGGATTTATCTCTGCACAAGTTGATCTAATCTTCATTTTTGGTTGATGGCGGCAATGACTCAGTTATAAAATAGAAGGCATGAAATTTTGTGAAGTGAGAGTATGATAAACAGAAACTGAACTCAAACTAATAGCTTTTTTCAAAGTTCTTTATATTTACTCTTTAAAGGATATCTTATCTTGATCAATCATCACATTGTCATGTGTAATGAAAGAAAAGGCAATAGGTATGTGTGTGTGTGTGTGTGCGTATACATAAGTGTGTCTATATACATCAGTGGCTATGTGTATATATATATATATATGTGTGTGCGTGTGTGTGTGTGTAATGTGAGTATACATAAGTGTGTCTATATACATCAGTGGCTATGTGTGTGTATATGTATATATGTGTATATATAATGTGTGTGTAATGTGTGTATACATAAGTGTCTACATACATTAGTGTATATGTGTACATATGTGTGTATATGTGTGTGTATATATAATGTGTGTGTAATGTGTGTATACATAAGTGTGTCTATATACATCAGTGTATGTGTGCATATATAATGTGTGTGTAATGTGTGTATACATAAGTGTGTCTATATACATCAGTGTATATGTGTACATATATGTGTGTGTATATGTATATGTGTGTATATATAATGTGTGTGTAATATGTGTATATATAAGTGTGTCTATATACATCAGTGTATATGTGTACATATATGTGTGTGTATATGTGTGTATGTATATGTAAGTGTGTGCATATGCGTGTATGCGTATAGGTATATATGCGTGTGCGCAATAAATAAACAAGGAAAAAATTTCAATAAGACAAGCTTATCAGGATATAAAAAGTTCCACCCAATTGAGATGAACAAATTATAAAATGAAATATGAAAAAAAAAAATAAGGAGTTAAGTTACAAGGGAACTTTATTACATCGTCATATCAATAAGGATTTAAAAATAATGAAATAAATAATCGGCCTTTTAAGACTATGGCATTTCGAAGCTAAATACTTCTCATCAGAAGGGGGGAAAGGCCGGCATTATATAAAAGTGAAAATAAAAAAACAACATCGACTTAAAAAACATTTAGGTAATAAATAAAAAAATATATATATGAGGTAGTGATATAAAGAAGAACATGAAAAGGATTATATATATATATATATATATATATATATATATATATATATATATATATATATAGTGTGTGTGTGTGTGTGTGCGCGCGTCCTGGATATGACCTTAAACTATATACGATGGTGAGGCCCCAGTTTGCGGGATTTGGGGAGTGTGGAGCCACTCTTGATTGCCATTGCTCCCAGGTCCACTCTGACACGGAGTAGTAGTACCTGTTAGGGTCCCAACTATGGGTTGAATAGAAACCAACTTGAAAAAAAACAAAACAAATATATTCTATTAAAGAAATTTTCTTCAAAATCACTGGACTGTGTATTAAATAACCTGCAAAGGGTTGATATGCCGTAAAACAACCAACCAACCGACCATATATATGTAAATATGTATGTGTGTGCGTGTGTGTACATATGTATATATATATGTGTGTGTGTGTGTGTGTGTGTGTGTGTGTGTGTGTGTGTGTGTATGTGACTATCTGTGTGTGTGTGTGTATAATATATATATATGTGTGTGGGCGGGGGGGGGGTACTGGACTACCCGTGACCCGTTGGGTCAGTATGTTATATTAGCTATGGAATTCATGTATGAGCGTGACACTTGTGACGTAAAGAAAATAGGGTTTTTTTTCAAACATGAAAAAAAATCCTCCCTATTCGTGTAAAGTTACCTATTTTTTCTCTCCAAAATTGAAAATTAAACATGATTTTCCTACGAATCGAACGCCGACGAAAGTCATTTAGTAGCAAAACGCACATGAGCCTACCGATGAGAAATATAAGAATGAAAAACTCATATTGGAATCCTTCAACCAAGTTATAGAAACTTAAATCTAAAAAAAGGAAATAATTAATATAACCTGAAGAAAAAAAATAAAACCTTAATAAATAAATTAAAACTAATATTGAAAAAAATCAGTAAATGTGTAAACAAATTCACCGTTCTCACACAACTATTTTGTATCTAGAAATGTAAACAAAAAATAAAAAAAGAAGAAAGGAAAAGGACGGATAGAGAGGAAGAGTAGTATTAGTAGTAGTAGTAGTAGTAGTAGTAGTAGTAGTAGTAGTAGTAGTAGTAACAGTAGTCTTGGCTTTACTACAATTGTTCTTATGTTTGTCAACGGGTTAAAGTTGTTTGGTTGTAAGAAAATAGCAACAGTATAGTTGTAATAAAGAATAGTTGCAAAACACCCCCACTCTTCCCATGTTAAATAATAATTTCGAAATAATAACGTTAATATTTCAGTGCGCAGGTAAAAATCTGCAAAAGAAGCGATTTGTGTTTATTTGTTTACGTTGTTATTGGTTAATGTTTATGCGCGCATGCGCAACCGGATGTCGTAAACCGGAGAGGGGCTTACATCACTCGTTACAAGGTGATTTGGGTTTTATAATATATATATATATATATATATATATATATATATAAAGCAGAACGTCTGTGTGTGTGTTTCTGGTCACGAATAGGCTCCTATATGATTGACTATTTTAGAAAACTTATCACATATAATGATAGAAGATGTAGCGAGACACAGAAATGGGTATGTTTGATCTGGCATTATGATGATTCATTAAAATTGTGGGGTCTGCGTACGCGCCTGGTCCACAAAGTATGGAAATAAAAAACTTTAAAAAAAACAAAAAAAAACGGCTACAATTGTTATTGATATAGATGTACATAATAATACTTTGATAAGTATGTTTTAACTTAAATAGGAATGGTATAATAAAATTGTGGGGTCTGTGTTCGCGCCTGGCCTCCATAGAATGGAAATAGGCACAAACTTTAATAAAGACTTTTCGTATCTATCTTCGTAAGTATACTTTGATAATTATGTTTTAGTTTGAAGAAATCTGGTATAATAAAATTATGGGGTGTTCGTTCGCACCTGACCTCCATAGAATGAAAATATGTCACAAAGTTCAACAAGGTTTTTTAATATAGTGCCACAGAATATTGTGATAAGTGTTTCAGTGTGAACAGGTATGGTATAATAAATTATGGGGTTTATCTATTTTATTTTTACTTTCATCATATTTTGCTTTGGTTTTGATACCCCCAAATTCGAAGCTATCTCTTTACAACCGTTCCTTTTCATAACCTATCATACTTTCATAAATCCGAGTCCATTTCCTGTAGGCTGATTTTTCGAACCCAGTCAACGACGGGTACTTTTGCTAGTATATATATATATATATATATATATATATATATATATATATATATATATATATATATATAAACTACTTTATTTACACACAAAATTATTAATAAACGAAAGTATAAATTTATGTGTAAACTTTAAGTATTTACTTCAAAAATGCTCAATACATAGGTAGAGCTAGTTAGTAAGTTATAAAATATATATGGCGATTAAGCTACACTGAATATTCCGCGTTTCATTCACCCTAGGACTCTTCAGGATATATATATATATATATATACTTTTTAAAAATTGGACGTCTCTAAAGTCGAACTTGCCAAAAATGGAGGTCACGGTTGTTTAGCTTTTCATGAATGCTTTAATTTTACTTGGAAAATTAATTCGCTCCCTGGCCCTTATGGATGTAATTAGCGAGGTTCTGTAGTTTTTAAAGTTAGCGTGTTGTTTAAATAGGGATTAATTAATATTTGTAAAAGCAGAGAGTCGCATTGATTTACTAAATTTGGACATAATCGGGAAACTATACGTTTAACAGATAAAACATTGGATAGGAGAAAGAGAAATATTTTATAAATGGTGATGGCACGTTCAAAGTCTTGAACTGTTTCATAAAAAGGATCCACTAAAACGATTTCTGTTGTTTAACGTCCATGTTAATCTGTTGAACTTGTAAACTCTTTCTGAAAAAAGAAAAGCTGAACGCTCACGATAAGGGTTCATCTTATTTTGAGTCTGGCCCTTATGGTAGGGAGAGACTAGGGTTACGGTTTAGGCTAATGACAATGTTTATACCATTTATTTTGCAGACACTGACGCATTGCTTTATGTTGCTGTCAGTATTTCTTTTTATTTACTTGCTGTTATCTATTTTTAGTTGACCTTTTTAGTGGGTTTGACCTTTGCACGTGATTCGTACCTTATCTACAAAATCCGTAACTTTTATTTTGCTTCACTTCTTCGTATTCTAATTATTCCTTCATCTTTTTTCTTTTAATTTGCTCTCTCTCTCTCTCTCTCTCTCTCTCTCTCTCTCACACACACACACACACACTTCCATTCTCCCGTTCCCATTTTATTTCTTACCCGTTCTCTCTCTCTTATTATTTCTCTCTCTTTCTCTCTTTCTCTCTCTCTCACACACACACACACTTCCATTCTCCCGTTCCCATTTTATTTCTTACCCGTTCTCTCTCTCCTATTATTTCTCTGTCTCTCTCACTCTCTCTCTCACTCTCTCTCTCTCTCTCTCTCTCTCTCTCTCTCTCTCTCTCTCTCTCTCTCTCTCCCACACACTTCCATTCTCTCGTTCCCATTTTATTTCTTTCCCAATCTCTGGTTTACCCATTCTTTCTCCCCCATTATCTCTCTTCATCATTAACTCACTCTCTCTCTCTCTCTCTCTCTCTCTCGCCTTATCTCGCATTTTCTCTTTTTTCATTTAACCCTTCATTTATCTCATTTCACTCTGTCTTTTTATCTTTCTCAATTCAATATTTCTCTGCTTTTCTGTCTCTTTTTATATCTCATTCACTCTCTGTCTCGTTCAGTCTCTCTGCATTTCATTCTCCTTTTTATTCCCTTTTTCAGTATCCCTTTCTTTACCTTTTCTTATATATATATATATATATATATATATATATATATATATATATATATATA
Organism: Euprymna scolopes; assembly: GCF_053919585.1. Lineage (NCBI taxonomy): Eukaryota > Metazoa > Mollusca > Cephalopoda > Sepiida > Sepiolidae > Euprymna > Euprymna scolopes. The sequence continues at coordinate 49,481,084 of NC_136518.1, forward strand.
TATATATATATAAATTACTTCATTATACGCATACTTCATAATTTATAAATTGAAAAAATATTTTAATTCATATATTATAAAAATAGTAATTGTTTTGTTATTGTGGACGTAGTATTTTCCACTGGAGCGCCATGTATTTAACACTTGTTTTGTTTTTAATTTCCGAAATAGCTTCATGGTAAACAAGTTAGATTAAGTTTGTTTTTTTTTTTCTCTCGCCGTTATATATTGGAATTCTCGTTTGTAATTCTAAATTTTACAGCAGTAAATCGGCTTATGCAAGTGCTAAGTCTGTGGTGTCTTGAATTTGGTTGCTATTTCCCGAAATATCAGCTGCATTTTTTTTTTTTAATTTTAATATATTTATAAAATACACAAATCTTCTTAAGACACATGTTATCATGTATATAATAAAAGAGGCGTAGTTTTTCCCTCTGGACCAATATACTGTAGATTTATAATAACAGATGCCACATACAAATTTATTATGTCTAGCCTATTAGCCACTGTCTTATGTAACTTTATAAATACTTTTCTGACACATCCAGGTGTTTGAATAAAATCCTAGATTCCTTCCAGAGAACGGACACCTGGTTGCACCAGGGAATCACCACACTCTTCAGCACATTCAGGCACACTTTGGTGTTGATATTCAAGCCGAAATCGAAGATGTGAGGTGGCATGTTGTGGCCCTTCAAATACCATAACTGTGGCCGGAAATTTCGTTGAGCTGTTCCCTCAAGCGATGAACTGTCTGAAATTGCATTTTGAGTGTGCTGGTAATGGTCCTGTTGTCATAACTTGGATCGATAGAGAGCATGAGTTGTACAACGACGCATCTCCGATCTCGCTCTTTGAACACGATAGAAGTGTCCTGCCGCTTTTGGGATTCGTACACAACTGGCTAACCAGTAGATGGTCTGCGAAAAAACAAAACAAAAAAAACTGGTTTTCATCGGACGGAAATTGAATTATGTCGTCTTTCCTAGAGCGACAATTTTATCGTTGCACCCTTTATTTATTTTTTTAAAACACAATCACAATGACGTGGCTCATTATCAATAGGTAAATATGTACTTAACTCTATGATATAGCCCAAGATGGTAAATTTTTTTGATAATTTCGAGAATAAATTCTCTTTTTCAAAAAGAAAACAAACCAAAAGCATACCGTAAAAAAGGTTGGTTGGTAAGTTGTTTTTGTTTTACGGCATATCAACTCTTTTCGGGTTATTTAATGCCGAATCCAAAGATTTTGAAGAAATTTTTTTTAATAGAATATATTTGTTGTTTTCAAGTCGGTTTTTATTTAACCCATAGTTGGAACCCTAACAGGTACTACCACTCCGGGTCAGAGTGGACCTGGAAGCAATGGTAATTAAAGGGTGGCTCCACACTCCCCAAAGCCCGCAAGCTGGGGCCTCACAATCGTATATAGTTTAAGGTCATATCCAGGACCCCCATTGAGGGACTTTTACCCTCTGCAGGGGGGGGGGCAGTCGGTGTATTCTAATGCCCCACCGACAGGGCCCGTAAAAAAGGAAATGCGTGATTGATTTGGAAAAATAGATATACGTTCGTTTATCTATTTTTGTTCATACGTCACATTGCTTCAATACCCCGGCACATTCCTACATTGCTACCGACTGCTTATACACTTATATATATTATAATAAAGTCGTATTCCTGTCTGATTGTTTGTTCACAATTTTATTAATATATACAAAAGGTACACTGTTTCAAAAATTAATTCCCATGCTGAAAAGATACTTTTGGACACTTTCATTCTAGTATGATTTTTATATATACTATTAATTTATATGTACTATTGCTTGAAATGAAACTCACGTTACTTCATTTGCATATTACATTAAAGAAAATCTATTTGTTGTGGAGACGCCCACTAATTAGCATACGTGGGTGAAAAGATATAAATAAAGGTATCAAGTCAGCAAGACCGGGGAGCTGTGTTCGAACGCCGGATAGGCAAGACGCATGTGCCGGTTGCTCCATGAAAGACTTTAACACGCCCTCTGCCGGACAATCTTCCAACTGCAGTACAACTGCACCTTTGTAAATATGTATTATATTTTCGTCTTAATATATTTGTTTTACCTTTACTTTCTGCGTTCGTGTTGTTATTGATGCAGACACAACACTATTTTAATAATTATCTCTGTTATAAATGGTTATAAGTAATAGAATTTTTTAAATTCTTCTTTTAAGGCATATTAAAAGGTGATTTATTTAATTTAAATTTATTTTACTTTTAATTATTATTAGCCGACACAAGTTGCGTTAAAAAAAAATGAAAATAAGCTTTATTTATTCAAGCTATGAGAGTTATTTCCCCTTTAAGCTATGAGAGTTATTCCCTGTTTGATTTTCATAGATGAAGGTGAATGCATTTTATGCTGCCATAAATTCAACATGTGATTCCACTTAAAAAAAAAAAAGAAGTTCGGATATTCGGTGTATTTTAAATACTATGTGACTAAACCATCCGCCCAGCAATATGTTTCGACCAGTAACGCCGCGTATATACAACTAGTATATATGTCTGCAGGTATCAAAAATGATAATTGGTAATTATAATTATTTCTACCTCTTTAAGAAACGTTTCTTAACTGTTGAGCATTGTGTGTGAAAGTAAAGTCGGTCAGTTGGCCTACGTGCGAGATCGTGACTTCCAGTGACTCGATTACTGTAAATCGAGATTAAATAACGTTAACTGCCTTCATAAATAGATAGAATATCGTTCCGATTGATGGTGGTCCTGTGGTTATGGAGACAGATGGCTTCGTTGCAGGGTTCGAATCTTATGACCAGGCAATTATAATGTCCTGCACTGGTGATTCCGGAAAGATGTAAACACTACTGTCTGCAAGTATTAAAAATGAATATATATATACATACATACATATATATATGAGTCAGGTTGTGTCCAGATAGGTGACCATTTGGGAATTCTAGGCGCTGTATGGTCTCTCTGCTTATTTCGGCATTTGTTTCCAGTCATCCAGTACATACAGTTGACTTGCCACTGGTATTTAACAATGTCGACTCAAGAAATGTGTGGTTGGAGATTGCGCATCTGCACTGATGATTCTGGAAAGATAGAAACACTAGTGTCTGTAGGTATTAAAAATGAACATATATATATATATATATTAGTGTTGGGACGATTAATCGGAAATATCAGAACAGTTGGGGGTATCGGAATCGGAAAAATTAATGCCTATTTTCCGATGCCAAAAATATTCTTTGAATTGTCTTTTTTATTTGATTTTGTTTAAAGTAAAATCTTCCATTGTTGGAAATAATGATAAAAAAAATAAACATTTATTGATTTTATAATATCAGTAAAGCTAAAACCGATGTATCACTCTCCACAAGTGTGTTTTGACGTTTAGGAAAATATCTGCATATCTAACATGTGTGTTTTTTTTACGAAGATCGGGGGAAATAACAATCTTACAGTTAAATAATTAAAGATTTATAAAGAATCAGAATCTGTAATTGTATCGTAATCAGGAGAAATATTGGAATCGTCCCATCACTAATATATATATATATATATATATATATATATATATATATATATATATATATATATATATATTGAGCATGGTTATGTCCAGATGGGCGACCATTTGGGAATTCTAGGCGCTTTATGTTCTCTCTGCATATCTCGGCATTTGTCTCCAGTCGTTCTGTACTTACGCTTCACTTGCCACAGGTATTCAACAATGTCGACTTAGGAGAGGTGCGATTGGAGATTGCACACCTCCTGCCACAAAAAAATTCACGCGCAGGCACCCCTTCGTGGGTATGCATAGTCTGTCAAAGCTGAAGGAGCCTATATATATATATATATTCAAGCACATCTGATTGAACACGATAGAGTTATTCTTTTTTTCCGATTTTTCTGGATATGTTTTCGATTCGCCGAGCGTTTTTTTTTTTTTTTTTTCAGGCGGCATGCTGTACAAAATGGCGCCTAAAAGTTCTTGTTCAGCCATATTCTACTCAAGCGCTTTCTATCGGTGCGTCCGATTATCATCAGGAGCGGTTGTCTTTGTTGTCGTTTTCTTTTTCTTTGCCATTTCCTTTGAGGCTTAGTGTATTTATAGTGTTTAAAAAGATTTTTTATTTATTTATGTATTTATTTGTTTTTTATTTATTTACTTATTTATTTTTAGTTAATCGGACGCACCGATCGAAAGCGCTTGAGTATAATGTGGCTGAACAACAACTTTTGGGCGCCATAATATACGAAACGCCGATTGAAATAAAAAAGACCGCTCGGCGAATCGAAAAGATATACAGAAAAATCGGAAAAAGAATAACTCCGTTGTGTTCAATCAGATGTTCTTGAATAATGACCTGCTGCCAATATATATATATATATATATATATATATATATATATATATATATATATGATGAGAATAATAAAAATAGGGGTTTGTATTACTGTACACATAGATTCAAAAAAGTTGTCAAAAAAACAAATATATAACAAATAAATGTTATCAAAGGCAAGATAAGTTACTTTTCTACCAAGCTGGATATATTTTTGTGTTTTTTATTCAATGTAACATGTTTATTTAGCTCGAAAAACATGGAGTGTTTACCGATGTATTCGAAAATTCAAAATGGCGGCCGACTCTCTCTTTAACACGGTAAGTTTGGGAAAAGGTGTTATAAATAATAAACTAGACAAAATGCTATTAAAAAACCGCCGAATATATGTCAAGTTATGTCACGGTAACATATATTTAGTGAATTTCTAACAGTATTTTGTCTAGTTTATTATTTATAACACCTTTTCCCAAACTTACCGTGTTAAAGAGAGTCAGACGCCATTTTGAATTTTCCAATACATCAGTAAACACAGTATTTTTTCGAGCTGAATAAACATGTTAAATTGAATAAAAACACGAAAATTATATCCAGTTTGGTAGAAAAGTAACTTATCTTGCCATTGATAACATTTATTTGTTATATATTTGTTTTTTTACAACTTTTTTGAATCTATGTGTACAGTAATACAAACCCGAATATAATATTCCGACGAGATAGAGAGGTTAAAAAAAAAAAAAGAACAAACCAAGTTATGTGTTCATCAACGTTTTGTCTTTATTATGGATACAAGAGGAAATCTCGCAATAAAGATGAAATATTGATGACGGACACATAATTTGGTTTGTTTCTTATATATATATATATATATATAAATTTCAAAGAGTGGATAGGGTATTGGAATGTGGGTGTTATTAAATCATAGGCTATAAAAAACCGTTTGATATAAGGCAAGCCTAACGTATGTTTTATACCCTTAACGAGACAGCCGTAACAATTACAAGGCCTTTGGTTCCCATCCTTGCTGTACGAAACTCTGTCTGAGCTACATAATCCCAATCGACTCAGAATGTAATGCGTTTTACCACCTGCATGCAAAGATCCTAGCATCGCTTAATTTGTCCGCCGATTGCCTACGTTCGCTGTTGTGTTTCTACTTACGGTTAATTAGCTACGGGGCTGGGAACATGGGATATTCACAAGGAGGCAAATTGTAAACGTCCGTTGTGGGAATTATTAGCCGAATGACGTCATGGACGCGAAAGTGATAAAACTTTAACAGACGGCGTTTCCATTACAAAACGTCAGTTGATTTATGATGACGTACCTTATAAGAACGTTGAGAAAAACAAAACAAAAACGATACAAATAAAAAAAAAATACATTCATTGCTTGCACTGATGACGTAAGTAACTATGCGTTATTTTGTACATCCGTTATTCTCGTGTGAATTGGTGTTACGCAATTTTTTAATGTATACATTCTTTTAAGGATCACCCCCCCCTTTACTTTCTCTCTTATTGTTTCGTCCCCCCCTCTCTCTCTCTCATTATATGCGTGTGATTATGTATATTTATGTGTATGCATATATGCATGTATATACACACACGCACACACACACACACACATATATATATATATATATATATATATATATATATATATATATACTAGCTATATCCCAACTTTAACATTTGACCTTGACCTTAAAAAATAGTGTGTACCATCCCTAGGTTGGAGACTATCATCATGTCGGGTTTGGTCAGCATCAGTTTAGTGGTGTAGGAGAGTATATATACATAGGCTATGACCTTGACCTTTGCCCTTAACCTTGAAAAATGGTGTGCATCATCCTTAGATTGAGGACCATCATCATGCCAAGTTTGGCTATGATCGGTCCAATGGTGTGGCTGTAGAAGAGTATATATATATACGTAGGGTATGATCTTGACGTTTTACCTTAGCTTTGAAAAATGGTGTGAATTATCCCAAGGTGGGGGAGGATCATCATGCCAGGTTTCACCATGATCGGTCCAATGATTTGGACTGTAAGAGAGTTGTACACACAGACAAACACACGGACGTTATTACTTTATGTATATATCATAAATACTTTTACGTTCATAAAATATATCCATAGACACATGTTTCTGGGTATAACCAAGACCGTCTTAAAAGACAAGATGGCCGGTGGGCAAAAATAATTTAATCTGCTGACGTCATCACGGATAGTCCATACCGGTGACACCGGTAGTCACCGGTAGGCACTCGTAACGTCTTGAAGTCAGTGTAATATTTCTTTTTTTATTAAAATGCCTTCACGGTGCATCGTTCCAAATTGCTGAGAAAATTATCGTAAAGGACCAAAAAGTGACAGTATTTTCATTTCCGAAAGATAAAGAATTATAATGCATTAAAAAAGAAAAGATTTTACCCCATCTCCATTCAGCAAAGTAAGTTTTAACGTGCTCCCCCCCTGTATTTAACACGATGTAACTATAATTTAATTCAATATTATCATCCTAAATGTTTTACCATTCAAAAGAAGCTTCAAATAAATTGCTAATATTAAAAAAAAATTTTTTACAGCATACAAAACTAATGAAAATCCGAGACAACATCGACTCTTTAAAACTCGATGTTTTTAAGCTGTTGACACATGTTTTAAAAATCTAGCAAAAATTAATTTTCCTGAAATTTTTCAATATTTAAAAATAAATTATGCCGGCTGATAAAATTTTTAAACTTTTTTTAAAGCTAGAAAGATAAAATTTAAAAATACTTATTTTTATATATATATATATATATATATATATATATATATATATATATATGAAACTAAATTTTAAAAAAAACGCGCGTTCACTCGTGGTCTTACAATTCATTTCATTAACGTAATTGGGTTTGTATTACTGTACACATAGATTCGAAAAAGTTGTCAAAAACAAATATATAACAAATAAATGCTATCAAAGGCAAGATAAGTTACTTTTCTACCAAATATTTTTCGTGTTTTTATTCAATGTAACATGTTTATTCAGCTCGAAAAACATACAGTGTTTACCGATGTATTCGAAAATTCAAGATGGCGTCTGATTCTCTCTTTAACACGGTAAGTTTGAGATAAGGTGTTATATATAAAAAAACTATACAACATACTATTAAAAACCCGCCGAATATATGTCAACCTATGTCACGGTAACATATATTGAGCGAGTTTTTAACAGTATTTTATCCGGTTTTGTATTTATAACACCTTTTCCCAAACTTACCGTGTTAAAGAGAGAATCGGACGCCATCTGGAATTTTCGAATACATCGGTAAACACTATGTTTTTCGAGCTGAATAAACATGTTACATTGAATAAAAACACGAAAATTATATCCAGTTTGGTAGAAAAGTAACTTATCTTGCCTTTGATAACATTTATTTGTTATATATTTGTTTTTTGACAACTTTTTCGAATCTGTGTACAGTAATACAAACCCACGTATTTTAACAAACTGAAAATATGGATATAAAAAAATGATTTTGCATGTTATTTTTGTTATGTGGTGAAATAATCTTAAATAAGAAACATGATTTTTTCTTTAGGTTAATTATTTTTTTACTGTGCAATATTTCATGAATTTATTAAAAATATTGTTTTTGATTTTGAAAAAATATTGTGGTTCATTTTGATTAAAAAATATTCATTTTGATTAAAAAAATATTCATTTTGATTAAAAAAATATTCATTTTGATTTTAAAAAAATATTGTTCATTTTGATTTTAAAAAAATATTGTTCATTTTGATTAAAAAATATTCATTTTGATTTAAAAAATATTGTTCATTTTGATTAAAAAAAAGTTTAATTTTAATATCTGTTTATTGTCTTAACTCATATCAAATGTTTTGCTTGTGTTCTGCTTCAAATATTCATAATCTTACATGCATAATTTTCATTTAATTATATTAAATAAACTTCAAGTTTATTTCAAATCAAATCGTGTTCCTTCACTTATTTAAAATATAATTTATAAGTAATTAAAGAACGCATTCTAATCTTTAAAATCTATAATACAACGAAATATTCAATTGCTTATAATATACTTAAACAAATAACTTGTGTTTTTTTATTATTATTTTATTATTAATATTAGATGAGTTTCAGTATAAATCATCGTGTTCTTTCTTTATTTCTTTATTTTAATCCAATTTTGAAGTTTTGTAACGCTGTCTGTAAAAATTACTGTTCATTATTGACAGTCTAAGAGTTCCACATATCTTGCTTGTTGGGACCTCGGCGATGACGTCATTTTTTCAGCTGGCCGGCCATCTTTATAACGAAGGCCACGGTATAACCCGTCATCAGTCGTCATCAGCATGGATCAACCATCAACAATGATTGAACTCACAAGGACACCGTAGGCAGTCTAGCGTTTTACCAATGAGCCAAGATGCCTCTTGATCTATACACGAAAAACGTCATCAGAAAATGTGAAAATATAAATAAGGATAACTAAACAAAAGCTCTCTGCTGTCTTTAACAATATTTGTTTATATTTATATATGATGATGATGATTGCAACGTTCTGTCAGACGAGTGCCACTCTCTCAGACACTTAAAGTTCATGAGCCCAAATACCTGAGGGAGTATCTATACAAAGATAATGTTACAGAGTCTTAACTTTTTACGACAGCTAAGTCTCTCCCTCGGTTCAAAATATGAGATCCAGCAACAAGCAAGAGCAAGATTACCAGCAACAAATTAAACTGCAGACCCGCTTAATGCGGGTACTGGTCTTCCGCTTTATGGTTTTTTAAATCAGAGATTTGCTTCTCCTAGAAAGGCCGCCTTCACCATAGTCCATTTTTCAATCAAATCGATTGATTGCCTGCTCTAATTGGGGATCCTGGGAGGAAGTTTCACATGCCTCTCGTAGTGACTAAATTCACAATGTATTGTAGCCTGCATTGCACTGTAGAGAACCTAATGTTGATTTTTAGAAATTTATGTTTTCATATGTAATAGCTTGCATTAAAGTTCAAAATGCAAAGGTCAAGTATCATGCTTCGATTGTCATATCAAAGAATCTACTGTTGATTTTATATGCCTGTCCTTACTGATTGTGCGGTGATAATGGTTGCATTTAAGTTTTTAATGAAAGAGTCAACTATCATTGTGAAATTGTGCTTTACACAGAAGCTTTCATTTCGAACGCGCCCCTGTCATATAAAAGAAAATCTGTTGATTTTATATATCGGGCCTTTCGGCTTATGTTGTAATAAAACTTCTCAAATACACTTGTGGTGTTAGGCTGTGTTAGGTGTTAATCTGGGTCAAAATCGAATGTTCCTTCTTTTATCCGATTATTTCGATTATCGATTCTTATCGCGAGACATTCCGATACAAAACCTATCTAAGAACACTGCCAGATATATGAAGTAGCCTCGTGTGTGAGCTTATAGAGAACGAACTCACAGACACACAGATACAAAGTTCTTTTTATATAATAATAGATACAGTTATAGACTGATGCCTATGACTTCCAATATTTTACGACTGAAATTACCATTATTCCTTTTGATTCGCCACAATGAAGTCATTAACGATCATGTTGACTCAAAGTATAAAGAGGTACCCGCACAGTTATTACAAATGCATTGGATTGTGTCCGACGCCCACGGTAAAAGCACGTCGACTACGCTATATGCAGGCGACCGGCCAACAATTCTGCGTGCGTTGCCGGGCCGTTTCTCGCCGTGTGAACGGGCTCATGGCCAATCCGTGCCGCTTAAACACAGAACAGGATTTTCTCAGCCGACCCAGACTTTAGGGGGGAAAAAAAGTTGGGATGGACGGAGGTGGGGCGAGGGAGAGGGTAAATATTTAACAAATAGTTACGCGCTTATTTAAGATGAAAGAGAAGAAAAGTAAACGAAACCTGTGTGTTTCCATAGTGATTTGCTACAAAAAGTATATATATATATATATATATATATATATATATATATATATATATATATATATATATATATATATATATAATGTATATATATATATATGTATATATTAAGATGAAAATTAAAAATCGGTTTCATAAGGAAGAACAAACAAAATAAATAAATTGTACGATCGTTTCGGAAATGATGTTTTTATTGAGGCAGACAATAAGTCTTGGACAATAATTTTATCATATAGTTTTTTTTAAAACAAATGAAAACATTCATAAACTACATTTATCATTCAAATTAATGCTTTGACGATGATACTTACGACTTTTAGTAGGCGAACCATTAAAAGATACATCTGCCTTACTCTAAAAAATTCTAAATTTATTTTTGGTGTCTTTAAAAAAAAAAAAAACACCCAATATTTTTGCTGATGAGGAGACTTTGTTTTGATAAAATTATTGTCCAAGACTTCTAATCCCCCCCCCTCTCTCTCTCTCTCTCTCTCTCTCTCTCTCTCTCTCTATATATATATATATATATATATATATATATATATATATATATATATATATAAAGCTAACTGGCAGTCTGGTGTTCCCTCGTGGCAGAATACGCTTAAGCATGTTAATTTATTCAGATTGCGTATATATTATTATAAAATCGATCCTCTATTGATTATTATATATATTAGGAGAAATAATTTACCCGGTGGACTTATTCGCAAAAAAATATTTTTTTTAATTAAAAACAAAAAAATAATAATGATAATGTCGCCCATCAGATTCCGTCTGTGTTTGTTGACAATATCACATCAGCTGATATTTGAGCTTAACGATAAATCACCTGGGGAAAGTCACTTCAGATTTCTTTTATCGTAAATTGAACTCGTTAATAAGAAAAAAAAATAAAAATAAAATTTCCAAATCAAACCCCTCGACACAGCTTTAAGAAAGTGAGGGCGAAACCGGTCAGGTGACTCCCCAATTTTTTTTTTTTTTTTTCTCTTTTCCTTTTACCCTGTTGACTTTATTTTAAACGGTTTTAATCATGAATTTAATCTTCCCTGCATGATTGCGATAT
>NC_136518.1:49499964-49567464 GCF_053919585.1 Euprymna scolopes
TAATTGGGGAGAGGAAAATTATGTTCTCAATTTATTTACTCAATGTTTGAGAGATAAAGAACTTTAATAGAACATTCGAATATCTATGTATCTCATGTAGAGCTCAAGTGTTAGACCCAGGTTGTGGACCCCTTGATTTCTGAGAACTTCGACTGAAGTAATATAAAACAACAGAGATTGGTGTAATGAATACAATTACACCCGGGATCTTCCTCAAAAGAATAGTATTGGTTGGTTGAGCCATGAATACCGACTTTGGTACAGCTTGAGGTAGACGTCAAAATATACGCCGAAAGCTTCCCGCTTAAGGATATTACTACTGGTTGAGACACTCAAGGGAGGCGTCGAAATGTGTGTCTTATGCAAGAATATGCCAACTCCGACCACGAACACTCGTTCCGTAATGCAACTTATTAGATTATCACGCGAATAAAGTAGCCCAGACTTCAAACGAATATTTCCCTTTTATAGGACATATCACTAATTTATATAACTAGAAATGCGAAGGATATGTGATTTCAAAATGATATCTTAAATCGCTCTGCTCTATTGTTATTTTCATAGATAATGGTCGTCTGAGCTCCAATCTATAGTCCCCCCTTGCCAAACTTTCACAAAATTACTTGCCCAGCTGAAAGAACTATCAATAATTCCCCCCCCCACACACATTTTATCTATGCCTAAACCTAAACGTAGACTCCATGAACAAAGTTCCTTTCTTAAAACTGCACGCCTGTGGAACTCTCTTTCGTTTGCCTGCTTTCCAGCTTACTACAAAATGGCTCTCTTAAAGTCCAATGTAAACAAGTTCTTGATGAGCTCTCCCTTTAAGTAATCTAATTCACCAAATTTTCACTAATAAGGATTACTACGATATTTTCCCAGTTGACTGCCGTACACTCATTAACCTTTATCCTCGAGTAATGACTCCTTTGTGAAAAAAAAAAAAAAACAACAAAAAACAATGGCGACATATCTTTCAGTTTATAAAAGACAATGAAATTTAGAGGATATAAAATTCAAAGTTATCTGAATTTTCATGAAGGGCTTCCATCGTTTTATTTTATTTTTATTTTTCTAAATTAAACATAATTCCCAGATTATTGTACCTTTACGCTTAACAGCTATGTTTCAAATTTCATAATAATCGATTAATTAGTTTATCCTGTATATACCACTATCTCTACTATTATATAAAAGGAACTTTGTGTGTTTGTGTGTCTGCGAGTTCGTTCCCTATGGACTCACAAACGGTTGGGACAATTCTATTAAATTTCACACGAAGGTCCTTTATGTTGCCTGGCAGAGAGAGAGAGAGAGAGAGAGAGAGAGAGAGAGAGAGAGAGAGAGAGAGAGAGAGAGAGTTCTCTACGGATTCGAAAACGATTGGGCCGATTTTTATATAATTTCAAACGAAGGTCCTCCATGTTGCCTGGCAGTGTTCTTAGATAGGTTTTGTATCGGAATGTCTTTGATAAATGTCAATAATCTAAATAATCTGATGAAAGAAGGAATAGGCAATTTTGATTAAAGTTAACACCCTTACACAGCCTAACATCACAAGTGTATTTGAGAAGTTTTATTTCCGCACAAGCCGAAATGCTTGATATATAAAATCAACAGTAGGTTCTTTGATATGACAGTGGCGCGTTCGAAATGAACGTTTCTGTTTAGAGCACAACTGCACCATGATACTTGACTTTTGCATTTTAAACTTTCATTCATATATAATATATATATATATATATATATATATATATATATAAAATTCACAGTAGGTTCTCTACAGTGCAATGTAGACTACAATGTATTGTGGACTAAGTCAATGCAAGGAGGCATGCGAAGCTTCCTCTCGGTGCACCGCGATGGGTTCCCAACCAGAGCAGGCAATCAATCGATTTGATTAAAAAATAGGCGATTTCATCGATTTTGATTACAATAAAATGTGAGTGTGAAACCTTCACTGATCGTAATTCAATCCCGGGCAACGTCAGGTCTCCCTGCTAGTAAATATATAAATATATAACCATATTATCCACCTACTTAAATTTATATAACTATATAAAAAGATATGTAAACTAAAGATCGCAGGAGAGCTCGTTCCAAGAGTAATGCCTCCTATTTTTTAATTCAATCCGAATAGATGAGACAGATTTCAAATTGCATTGTTATGATGACTGAACTTATACATTCAGGACCTGAAAATTTCATCTCGCTATTGTAGATATTGACGGTGTTAAATTCTAAGAAAGCAACGCCTCTTTTGGGTGTGTGTCAGAAGCAGAGATTTGCCATTGCATTCCTGGCAAAAGCGTATTCACAACGGTGGTGACTATGTAGAAAAATAAATTATAGAGCACAAAAGATCGCTTGTTTTAACTGTATTACTAACGTCTTCGCAACTCGTAAACTTTGTTAGTTAAGAAAAAAATAGGAGGCTTTACTTTTGTAACGACTTTCCTATTTATAATCACTCTCCGGCTTACGACGGCATGCCCTTCAGCTAGTATTAGACAATGGTGCAAACGTGAGATGGATTTTTTCACATGCATCTCGATCGCCATGTTTGTTTTCATGCCACGCCTAAGCTGCTGCTGCTAATCAAATAATCTATCTAATCATTTCATAACATCAACGAAGACACGACCGTTTGTTTTCACCGATAATTCGGTTAATAAGACTGGTTTAAAAAAAAACAACATAATATTTGCTCTGACTCGCGCGTATAAAGTGGTGCTTTTTCATGCGTGCCCTCGATTGCAGAAGAGTCTGTCGGTCTGCCAGATTTTGAGTTGAAACGGTATCTCTGTTGGTCTGTCACACACTTTAAAGTTTTAATTGAATTCACATTTACCCACGCACACGCATATACATCGTCGTCATTGACAGAATTCGGATACGAGTATACGTTTGGCTCATTAAGATTGAGCCAACCTCTAGCTAGATATGTTTTCGGTGATCCACGAGGCGCAACGTCATGTCGCACACACCTCAAATGTCACCATTCGTTGCAGCATGTGCTTGATATGCATATTCAAGAAGGCATCTTGCAGCAGGTTGCCAGTACACCATTACGTAGAGTACCGCTTTGCCGCCTACCCGCCATCTTCCACCAGTGAATTAAACGCGCCTGCAGTTACCGACCTGGAAATTTAGACGATTCGGTGCTGAACATGCAACGCCTAATCTTCCCAAATGGTCACCATCTCGCCAGATTACCGTTACTTAACTTCGGTGATCTGGCAGGGACCGATGTGTCAACGTGATTGGGTCGTACATCGTGCGTGTGTGTGTGTGTGTGTCCCACCCCGACCAAATCGTCCAGCAGCGATATTGATTTGCGATAGAAAATAAGTATTTATTTCTGACATATCCATCTATCCATCCAGCGCGACCGTAGCCGAGATTGAACTCCCTACACAAATTTGTAATGTAATTCAAATCTTGTCGGTAGCTGAATACTTGATGCTTCGCCAGGGCTATCAAGGGTAGTTTTTTTTTTATCGTGACGCCATCATAAGATGGGGTGTCTACCAGGGCTTAAGAGAGTCTCATCTACCCTCGACAGAAGGATAGACCGCGCCAGTTTCTCAACCTGGTATTTTACTTCGAGTTATATACAAACCCTAGCCTTTCCAAATGGTCACCCATCTGGTACTGGGCAACTCAACTTCGGTGATCTGTCGAGAACCGGTGTGTCAACGTGATTGTGCCGGATACGGCACAATCTTTTATTTATTTATTTTTTTTTTTATAAATATATATATATATATATATATATATATATATATATATATATATATATATATATATATATATATGTGTATATTTGCGGAGTACAAAATTTTATTATGGCTATGTAAAGATTAAATTTAAACTTGTTCGAAAACATTATTTATTTAAGATTGTGAAATTAAAAAAAAAATTTAAATTTAAAAATTAAAAAAAAACATTTATTCATTTTTATTTTCTAATTTCACAATCTTAAATAATAATGTTTTCGAACAAGTTTAAATTTAGTCTTTACATAGCCATAATATATATATATATATATATATATATATATATATATATATATATATATATATATATATATATATATATGGGAGAGAGTAACTAATACATAAGTGTTTAAATACAGTACTTATCTCATAGCTAATTGTTTTTGTTTCGATTCTAGCTGATGGCACTCAAGTCATATTTCTTTTTCAAACTTTTGAAATCACTATTATATATAAGGTACAATATAATAATCAACAAAAAATTGGCCCTATAATAATAAATGCAAAATCTGCATTAATTAAAATATCATATTTAAGCGTATTTTCCGACCGGGCAACGCCAGGCGCTTGCTTGTATGGATATATAAAAGTGCGTCAAGCATTTCCATAGTATTTCCGTTCTGCTTTTGAGTTTCAATGCAAATGAGAACTTTCAATGGTCTATCAAGCTTAAGTTTGCGATCGCATTTTCATTGCTCTGTTAGGATTGAATTTTGAATAACATTTTTTTATTGTTAAAAAAAGTGCAGATTGAATGGCCGCATCTTTCGAATATCCCAGCTTGTTTTACATGGACCAAAGCTCTGTCGGTTGGTATTAAATTCATCATTAATTAAAATGGCTT
Organism: Euprymna scolopes; assembly: GCF_053919585.1. Lineage (NCBI taxonomy): Eukaryota > Metazoa > Mollusca > Cephalopoda > Sepiida > Sepiolidae > Euprymna > Euprymna scolopes. The sequence continues at coordinate 49,504,591 of NC_136518.1, forward strand.
AATTAGAAAAGATAAACAAAACTTTTCTTAAAATATTTTGCTCATTAATTTTTCTAGACATGTAATTTAAAACAAAGCTATCAGTTTTTAAAAATTGCAATTAACGATATGCAATGTAAATTATGAACTTTGAAAATGATACAACTAGTTTAATAAACGCTGGATATCGGATTGCTTTTCGATTGTAATTTTTAAAAAGAATCTCATTTCTTAGTAAAACGGTTTCGTATTTCACTTTATTATCATTTATTTTTATTTTTTATTTATTTATATTTTTTTTTAGCGACCAAGAGGCTCCCTCCTGGGGCTAGCTCTTGATTCCATTAGGGTTTGAATTTATATCCGAGGGATCATTTCAGAATAGACGATTTCTCCTATTTGGCTGTTATCTGTATTTCATGAGAGCTTCGTCTTCCAGGGATTATTTCCAATTATTTAAGATTTTTTTCATTAGGCCAGTTGCTTCTATCGCAACTGGTATAATTGTTGATTTCTTTAAGGGATTATGTCGTTTTTAAGTCATTCGTTGGCTCTTCGTATTTTATCGTTTCCCGTTCAGCTGTATTAAGTCCATAATCATTGGGAACTATGACATTGATAATGAACACAGTTCTTCCAGGCTTGTTCCATGTTGTAATGTCTGGCTTAATGGCGTTGTCTTTTATGTATCTGTCCACTTGTATGTTTTCGTCATAGAACACTGTCTTTTTTTTCCCGTTTGATGTTGTTGGTGATGATTAATGTTCCCAGACGTTCGACGATCTGTCAAAACCACTATGGGTTTTAAAAAAAGAATAGGAAACAGGTTATATTCACCATAAACAAAGAATATGTCAGTAAAGAATCTATTAAAAGGTTTTGTCATTGAAATAGTTATTTTTATTCTTGTTTTCGGGATTAAAAATTTAATTCGTTTCGATTTATTAAAATTACACGGATATAAGAAACCCGAATATAAGAAAAACCAATACAAGAGAGATTTTCTCTGGTCCCAAATTAGAGCCTGTGTTAATCTACAGTGTAACCCTGACATAAGAACCCGGATATAATGTAACCCGGACATAAGAAAGTTGTACGGATAGGGGGGGGGGAAAAAGCAGTCTCTTATATCCGGGTTTCGCTGTATTTGATTTTTTACAGAAACGACAAGAATCGTAGCGTAAAGAAATGTATTTGCAAAAAAAAAAATAATAAATAAATAAATAAACATAACTGTGTTGAAAGTTGTTCTTTTATTAATTGTCTTCATGTCATTTTCAACTTTTCAATCAAGGCAAAATTTATAGACCTGATAATATTTGAAAGTATTTTTCCTAAGAAACATTCTGACGATCAATATATCTCCATAACATTTATGTTTGTTTGCATTTCTGATTTTTGGAGATTATGAAAAATAAGAAACCTCCCGACAATATATCTTCACACGGGTAAACTTCTTTTTTTTACATGGGGTCACCACTTATCAAGGCCCAGGTGCCACTCGAGGATAAGGGTTAATGCGTATACATTAGTTATTGTGATTTTAGCGTGTAAACATTAGTTGGAATTTTATAACTTGGATTACTTAGGAGGACTTATCTATATGATTACAAAACTCTGTGGACCGACCGATCGCCGTTGCTTGCATCTTGTCTATCAAAAATAGTGTTTTGTTTTTTAATTCAATTTTCACCCCAAACAAGGAACAGTGCCACTTTGAAGTGGAGGACTACTATCGGGGACATAAGTTGCAGGGGCATTATGAAGGGAAACGAGTAGCAAGATGTCTGTTCACATTAAAATTGAACTTCTGCATGTCAGTACAGTTGGGAAAGCAGAATCCCGGAAGGGAATTCCAAAGTCTAGTAGTTATGGGGAAGAAACTATTAGAGTAGAAGGCTTTTTTACACCTAGGAATCTCTGTGAAGGGGCGGGATTTTGCTGCTTGTCGGCTTTGTCGGAGGCATTTACGTCGAGGGGGTACAAGGCTTGTAGTTCGTCGGAGCATTCACCATTAAAATATTTGCAGAACAGGTAGAGGGATGCAACATTTCGTCGATGGGACAGAGGCTGAAGCTTAGATGACAGTTCAGGGCCTATCAGGTTGGCGACTCTCTTTTGAACCCTGTCTAGGAGTGAGAGACTAGTAGCAGATGCACCAGCCCAAATGTGACAACAGTGCTCTATACATGGGCGAATGGTGGTCTTATAGAGGTGCATGATTATTTCAGACGTAAGTAGCTTTCTAGCACGGTAGAGAGAGCCTACCTTCTTCGCAGCAGCTTTGGCAATGGTCTCAATCTATTTGTTCCCTGTGAACGTTAGGCGGAGGAGTTTAAAAGAAGTACTTTCAAATTGTCTTGGTAGCATTGAATGTGACCACCCATTTTTGTCCCTATTCCACTACAGATCGGAGGTTATCCTCTAGTGTTTCTGCCATTTCCTTAGATATGTGTTTATTTGTCTTCCCCTCGCGCCTGTTATAGAGCGTGGTGTCATCAACAAATATACCCATCTCAGAGACAATTGTATCAGGGAGGTAATTTATGAATATTAGGAATAATAAAGACCCAAGGATAGACCCCTGAGGTACTCCTGCCTTTATTGTTGTCATGGAAACAAGTTTGTATTTAATAAAATTCCCACTCCTTTTCAGTCTACTCATATTGAATACAAAAAAAAATTCCAGTCTTTGTTTTACTTGTCGACATAGTTTCAATTATGAAACTGTTTTATGTTTTGGTTTGGTGTTGTATTCTAGCTGATGGCGCTTAAATCGTACTTTTACGATAGCACTCAAATCATATTTTTACGATGGCACTCAAATCATATTTTCACGATGGCACTCAAATCATATTTTCACGATGGCACTCAAATCATATTTTCACGATGGCACTCAAAACCTTTTTTTTTTTTAATTTTAAAATAATGACTATAAATTGGGTACAATATGATCTGAAATAATTGACTCTATACTAATAAATACGAAATCTGTGTAAATTGAAATGTCATATTTAAGCGTATTTTACGACCGGGTGCCCTTGCTAGTAATTTATAAAATCCATTTTTTTTTTTTTTTTTTTTTTTTTTTTTTACAAAAATGCTTTTGTATTTCACGACTCTGGTCTTTACAAACTTAGAAACGCGTTCCATTTACTACAAACAGTGAAGCTATTTATTGACGTTTCTAAGCAAAGTTTTGACTGGAACAGACGATGATGCAACATAATCAACGAACCAAAGATGAAGCAGATGATAAACGATGTATCATGACCACCCAGACATGGCGCAGAAACCAACACAAAAAGTAAAAAAAATAATCACATCGAAATCATTACACTAGTTGTATGCTCCCCCCCCTTCTACCACAAAAACATAGAAACATAAAATCTATATCCTATTTCTCTTAGACTGTCTGTCCGTTCCACTTTTCCTCAGTAACTACTTAATTTTTGTGTAAACATTAGTTGTCATAAGGTTCAGCAAACAAAGGATTGTGGCATCCGTTCTATGCACAGCTCGAGGTTAATAGGGATTAGTCATTATGATACCACATTTACTGATTTTTTTCCTCGAAAACTACTGAGCCGATCTTGATGAAATTTTGTATGGACTTTTTTTGTGTATATATACGGCGAACTAAGTACTATAGATAGTTAAGTTAGGGGTGTATGTGGCTAAGTCATAATAATAGCACCTTTACTCTAGAGGTTTGGCATAAAGCACTTTTTAAGTCATCGAACTACAATTTTAATCTATTTTTTTTTTGTGATGGTTTCGCATAAAGCGTTACCGCTAATACTTTTTAAAGATATGCATGTATTATAATGAACTAACTTTACATACCCGACATTACCCGGGAGTATTTACCTTCATCTATCTTCGCCGGTTTATTCTAGTTTTAAGTTTATTTATTTCCATTTTCACCCCAAACAAGGCACAGTGCCACTTTGATGTAGGAGGCTACCATCAGGGATATGAGTTGTAAAGATACTATGTAGGGAGTTGAGCAGCAAGATGTCTGTTCACATTACACTTGAACTTCTGCATATCAGTACAATTGGGGAAGCAGGAACCCGGAAGGGAGTTCCAAAGTCTAGTAGTTCTAGGGAAGAAACTATTAAAGTAGAAGGCTTTCTTACATCTAGGGATCTCTATTGTGTAGGGGTGATATTTTACTGTTCGTCGGGGGTATTTACGTCGAAGGGGTACAAGGGTGTGTAATTCGTCAGAGCCTTCGCCATTAAAATACTTGTAGAACAGGCAGAGGTATGCAACATTTCGTCGATGGAACAGAGGTTAAAGATTTGATGACAGTTTAGGACCTATCAGGTTGGCGACACTTTTTTTTAACCCTGTCCAGAAGCAAGAGACTAGTAACAGCTGCACCAGCCCAAATGTGACAACAGTATTCCATACGTAGGCGAATGGTGACCTTGTAGATATACAGGATACTTTCAGGGGTAGGTAGATTTTTAGCACGGTAGAGAGAGAGAGCCTACCTTGTCGATTTCTAAATTGTGACTAATACGGTACAATCACGTTGACACACTGGTTCTCGATGGATCATCGAAGTTAAGCAACGTTGAACCTGGCCAGTACCAGATGGGTGACCATTTGGGAAGGCGAGTCGCTGTATATACCGCGAGGTAAAATAACAGGTTGAGAAACTGGCGCGGTCTATCCTTCTCTCGATGGTAGATGGGATTCTCTTCAGTCGTGGTAGGAACCCCATCTAGTGATGGCGTTAGGATAAAAAAAATACCCTTGATAGTATTCAGCTATCGACAAGATTTGAATAACACTACGAACTCATGTAATGAGTTCGATCTCGGCTGCGCGCTGGAATACGTTTTGCTGAGTTTTTTTTTTTTTCTTAATTTTATATGTACTAGCAACAAGAACCGACGTTGTCCGGGATTGTGGGAAACAGGCAAACGGAAGAGAGTTCCATAGGCGTGCACTTCTAAGAAAGAAGCTTTGCTCATAGAATCTACGTTTTGATTTAGGCACAGATAAAGAATGGGGAAAATTATTGACAGTGGTTTCAGCTAGACGGGTGTTTTTCGTGAAGGATTGGCGAGGGGGGGACCAGAGATTGGAGCTCAGACGAGCACTTGCCATGGAAATAACGATATTATTGTTAATTTGTACTACTTGTCAGATAATTAAAATTTTGTATACCTTCCTTACCAGGTTTATAATGTTTTTGGAAAATTTGAATAAATTTCTAATAATAATATTTTTTCCATTTTTATATATACATAGATATGTTATATAGATATAATATGTATTATAGATTGATAATATATATGATTATCTCCCCCTGGATTGTTTACAGACAATAAAGCAGACATTAAAAAAGCCAGGAATAAGAGAAGTATATCATTAACTGAGATTGCTCGCTTTGTATTCTTCTACAACCGCTCAAGCGAGACTGGCGTGACTGACTCTCGCGAAATTGTCTCTTTGGCTTCTCTCAATCCTTTCAAAGTGTATTTAATGAATAGCTTTTAATAGTCAGAAAGCGGAACACCAAGTTGAAAGATTAATTAGGCTTTTGCCTTTCATTTGTTGTTTTCCCTTCGTCCGTGAGAGTTGTTTGCGAGCCACCTTTTCGTATATACACAGGAAAGAAGATTTCAGTGAAACAAATTTTGATTAACTCAGATTTGGTATAATAATATACGAAGATACTTTTTCTATGCCTTTCATACATTGTTGAGCGAAATAAAAAAACGTATTCTAGTATTTCGAGATAGTTTTGTTTTGTTTGTTTGTTTGTTTTTTGGGATTATTCAGACTGATAGTTACCTCTCCCACCGCGAGAGGATGTGACACAAGATCGGAAAGTGAGAAAATGAGTCGGTGCTCCAAGAGGAGGAGCACTTCGGCCCGGCAAAAAAGAAATATATATATATAATATATATATATAATATATATATATATATATATATATATATATATATATATATATATATATATATATATATGCCTGAATAGCCCTGTCGGCATTCCCCGGTGAGGACGCCTCGTCCAACAAGCGATAAATTTGCTCTTCCCGAAAGCCAAGAGGCAAGCACTGAGAAAATGGACCCCCCTAGGGCTACACAGCACTGTACTCGTCTGGGTTATTAAAAAGTTTCGGTAGATTTAACCCTTAATCGTCTTCAGGTGTATCTTGACGAACTCGGAATCTTGCTGTCGGACTCTGAAATTTGTATGGAATTTTGAACCTGCAGCCATCCAGTAGAGGGTAACTTTCAGCTGAATTCACCAAGTACTTTATCCACTGTGCCACGCGTCCTTACGGACTTCTGAGGATTAGCGATCCAATCTTCAGTGCAGACGTAACTAAAAAATACAATTGCGAAATACTTCAGACTTCTATACATCCATGGCTGTTGGAACAAGAGCATGCTACCCTCCTGGATTAAAATAAAGGATCCCGTTCGCAGTTTCGTGCAGATTTCTACATAAAGATTTTCAGATTAAAAAGAAATAAACCTGAAGAAGGTCGAAAGTTACATCGACCGAAGCGTTGTGAAAATAACGCTGAAGATGAGAAACGTAGTTTAAATAATATGAATTATCAATCCTCATCTTAAAAATTCAGAAACAAATTTTGTAACTATGCTCTAGTCTATAAAGCCACGTTGTCTACCTGTGTGTTTAGTTAAAAGTCAAAAACTACACAACACACACACACACAGACTGATATATTCTTTTTCGCCATTGTATTGGACAGAATACAAACATATTATACAGGGTGTTCCACAAGTCGTGAACACATTTGGACAAAAAGCATACCGATATATATATATATATATATATATATATATATATATATATATATATATATATATATATATCATCATCATCATCATCATCATGCAGTTCGTCAGTCTTGATGATAACAAGTCGGGGCCTCAGTGCTTTATCCTTCGGTGTTGGCATAGTCCTCTTTCTGTATGAAACATCCGGTCACAGGCACTGCATATGTCGGTGTCAGGGTTGTGTTGTCTATAGTGTCTCAGCTCTAAGGCTTCTCCAATCTTTCTCTTTATTTCTTTCTTTCCTTTGCGGAGACTGTTCTGCCAACAACTCCTTTCTTTGGCTTGTTCCTCCCAACTCTCGACATTGATGTTCATTGCCTTCAGGTGCCGCTTTGTTACATCTTTGTAGCGAAGCTTCTGACCTCCTACCTTGCCGGTTCCATTTTCCAGTTCCCCGTAGAAAATCATCTTTGAAATTCGGTTTTCTTCCATTCTAGTAATGTGCCCGGTCCATCGTGGTTGCAAGGGTAGCTTCCACACTATTTAGGTTTGCTCTCCTGAGAACTTCCGTATTTGGTATAAGAATATATATATATATATATATATATATATATATATATATATATATATATATATATATATATATATATATATATATATAAACACGGAAATTACATAATTGTCGGAACTTAATTCCGTGTTATATTTTTATGTTATTGCTCTGTTTACCACTTTGAGCTCTCATACCCGGATTTCCTCCTGGAATTATTCCATTATAATACTATATATATATATATATATATATATATATATATATATATATATATATATATATATATATATATATATATAAAGGCTGTATGTCTGTCTGTCTCCGTGTTTTCAAACTCTATCTCGCCTGAAACTAGAAGTCGCAGAGCGGCGCTAGGGGCTTCAAATGATTGGATTTTTTATGGACCGTTATTTTATAGTTTTTAAGAGGTCAAAAAATGGGTCAAAATTGGAAAAGTCGCCATACATTTAGACATTCATCTTAGCTTATTTTTAATTTTTAATCATTTATTTGGTACAGTGGTAACGTCACCAGCTTTGAATGCTACAGTATCGGTTTCGATTCTAGCTGATGGCATCCAACTACTTTTTTTTAATTTTTACTTTTGAAATCACCACTCTATAATAATGTATACGAAATCTGGGCAAATTAAAATATCATATTTAAGTGTATTTTCCGACCGGGCAATGCCGGGCGCCCCCTCCCTCCCGTTAGTCATTAATATTAAAGTTAAACTTAATAAATTTAGTTAAAAATTCGTCCAAAACTTTTGGAACAACCTGTATTTTAAAAGAGTAATTTCTGGGGAGTCCAACAGAAGCGGAATTCGCTGGGGGTGTTGATATTTATAACGATTTTCGAATGTCATTATGTATTAATTCGTCAATGACTTTTTTTTCAGTTTTCAGAAAAAGCGAAAGGGGAAAATTGGGTGAGGAGGGAGTGGAAATAGGTAAGAATGAGGAGAAGGGAGAGAATGGGAATAAAGAAGAGGTGAGAGATATATAGGGGGAATGGAGAGATAAAAAAAAGAGAAGTTTTCTATGAAAGATGTTGCACGCATTTTTAACTATTCTATTATATTCGCCATACCCCCCCCGGACAACGCCAGGTAATCAGGATTTTTGTCGCATCTTTGGCGTGCGTGTTTATTGTCGATTAGGTTTTACGCTTAAAATTATTCACGAAATTATTTCAGTGGTCATGAATATTCATTGCGTCTTAAGAAAAGCGAAAATATTTGAATATTGAGCAGGTTTTATCGACGCATGCGCACATTTGTGTATGCGCATATTTAGATGTTTTATTTTTAAATGTCGGCAATAAATTCGTTTGTTAATTAATTGTTACGCTAATAAGTTTCCGTATTCAATCTCGGACCGATCGAATGCAAGAAGAAAGCTACAAAGATACAAAAGAAAAATGGACAAATTTTAGAGAATTTGAGTCGAAATCCGTAATTTTAGAAAGCATATACAACACAATAGTTTTTTTTTGTTTGTTTGTTTTTTAAATAAACTTTTATTTGTTTACTAGCAGATATACCTGGTGTTGCCCGGTATCAAGGGTAACGTTAAATTCCTTTAAAAAAAAAAAACAATAAGTAAAAGAAAAACGGAAAGAAACAGACATACGCACGCGAGTATTATGTTTTTTTTTCTAAATAGTTCACTTCTTGTCAGTAAAAATAAAAATACTCGAGCTGACATCGAAACCAAAACCTAAACACAGTCAGTCAAGTAGGATAACCATTAGGCCAGCTTGCCATGATTTTTAAAAAGTGTTTTCAAACCTACTTATTCTTAACATAAGGAAGCTCTCTTCAACTGTTATATTAATTCTACTAATTAGAATTATATGACCACACATTTTCTTTTTTGTACAACCTCTCTCTCTCTCTCTCTCTCTCTCTCTCTCTCTCTCTCTCTCTCTCACACACACACACACACACATACAGACATGATGTTGCTAGTCTCTTTTATGATACTATTACGTCATGTGTTTTTAAGAATAGTCTGATCTATTCCCTGTCTCTTTTGTTCCAGCTCGTTTGATTCGTTGGTCTAGTGGTCTCCATCAATTTGCTGTTTTGATACCTCACTGTAATACAGCTTCCTATTTCATTAGCTTTATATATATATATATATATATATATATATATATATATATATATATATATATATATATATATATATATATAAACTGCAACATTGTGAAACTCTCTTTCTGCTAACTGTTTCCTCCTACCTTGTTTTATTTCAAGACTAGGATCAATAAACATCTCCTGTTTTTGTGATAATCATCTTTTGTTACTGTTAGCCCCATATATTGAATAGCTTCACGCCTTGTCTGGAGCCATTTCTATTTTAAAAAAAAAAAATCTTTTCTGAACCGGTATTGCTTGAATTCAGTGTCAGGAAGCAGTACGAGACTACCTCGAAACAATGCTTGACAAGCAGTGAAAGGCTGGTGTTATTTTAGGATTTTCTTTCCTTCTTTTAGATGTGTTGCATCACAAAAGTTTTGAAAGTCTAGTTTACCCTAATTTTTAGTCCATAGCTGGTTGGATGATATATATTCGTATATTTCTCAATTTCTGGCAATCAGTTAAAATATGCAATAGAACTCGAACCCGTAACGTCTAGCCGACACTCTGCGTCTGTATCAATTGCACCACTCCCTTCACTAGTACATGTGTAATATAGCGTGGACGGCTATATGCAAATACCGAACTGTGAGCGAAATGACGTCACAGTGAAAAAAAAGAAAGATATAAAAAGGAGAGTTCACGTGCCAAAAGAAGATCACGTTAGAGATATTGAGCACGTTCGAGAACACGTTAAAAGCGTGGATATAAATATCGAAAATCGAAAAACTCCGATTTTAAAAATAGTCTCACATCTCTAATAGATAAAATAAGAATTTTTAGTGGGGAATATTTTACGCTAGTCTCAATCTTTTCCACAAATATTACTATGGCGTGTGTTCTTCAGAATCGTCTGATCTATTCCCTGCTTCCTTTGTTCCAGCTCGTTTGGTTGGTCGGTCAAGTGGTCTTCATCAAACCGCTGTTTTTATACCTCATTGTAATACAACTTCCTATTCAAGTAGCTTCTTTTCAAGTACTATGAGGTTGTGGAACACTTTTCCTGCTGACTGTTTCCCTATTACCTATAACCATGGTCTTTTCAAGGATCAGATAAATGGGCATCTCCTGTCCATCATTCATTCTGTTTCGTCCGAAAAACTTCCCGAAGATAGTCTCCGACCAGCCTGAAGTACTTAAAATAATAACCACGGTGAAATTAGCAAGCCGTTTCCACCTAGAACAAAGACTGTTATATGTTCTCACTTACCGATTGTGTATAAAACCTGTCGTCCTGATCATCGTTGTGAATCCAGGACTTTTTCATTTGATGATAAATCATAGAACATTCATAGTACACACTCGTCTAGCTACTACAACTGCCAACAATTTTCCTTATCTGAACCTAAAAGTAAACGTAAATTTCATTAGCAAAGTTTACTTCCTAGAACTACCTGTTTGTGGAAAACAATACCGCCGGGCTGCCTCCCAACTGACTATAAGATAGTCGTTTTCAAGTCTAATATAAACAAGTTCTCGTTGAGCCGTCCTCTTAAATGAACAAACACTACCAGTGTTCCACCATTACCGATCATCGATGTTGTCTCACCGGTCAACTGAGACTCCTTGACTTTTATCCTCGAGTGACGTTCGGCCTTTGATAAGCGATGAAACTCGCCCCCCCCCCGGTAAAAAATAAACTGACTTCAACACTGGTTGTTCATTTAAAAAAAAAAAGACAGGTTTATTTAAAACAGAGCAATCACAGGAACTGCTTATTTTCATAGAAAGAAAGAGAGGGGGGGGGAGATGCGAATGGCCCATGTCGCTACATTACCGCGAGTGCCCCTCCTCTATCCATTGAGGAGATCTACTGGAACCGTCCTGTCGGAAAGCGAGAAAAAAAATATGAATTTAGCCTGGAAATTGCGTGGTTTCGTAACTTCCATCTGGAGTCACTCTTGACTTTGACGTTGACCTTTTGAACTTTTATACTCAAACACGATTCTTATTAAATGACACTTAATCGCTAATATTATGTGTACGCGTGTGTGCATGTGTTTGCAGCGTGCGTCAATGCATTGAGAGAGGAAGAAAGTGAGTGTGTTTCTGAAAGAATGAGAATAAGAGAAAGAGAATAAATGAACCCATAGACAAACAAGAGTTACTGCCTTACACATATGCGATAATCGACAAAGCAACACTGAAAAAAAAAAAAAATGAACGAAATCTTTATTACGTTCTACTTGGTTCTTGTTTTTCCTTTTGTTCTTGCCGAAAACGCGCCCAAACACGTTTATATGAGTCATTTTACAATGTTCACTTTTAAAAAGTGAAAGTTGATTACCGATTTGAGGCAGAATCTTATTTTTTTTTTTTTTTTTTTTTTTTTTTTTTTTTTACAAAGGCATCACCACATTATCAAGGCCCAGAGGCCACTCAAGGATAAGGGTTAAAGAGTGTACAGTCCAAATCTAATAATATTTTACCTGGGGGTCATTGATTCGTTTATTGACTTTATGCGCATTTTCCCCCTAAAATTAATCTCACCTATAATGCGCAGTGCGCATACACGTCCTTGTCATCGGCCAATCTAGATAAATTGGTAGTGAACTTTTTAATGCGTTAAAACCGGGCAAAATTTATATCCCGTTGACTAAGAATGATTGTTTTATGTGAAACTAGCAGTTCATCTCGGCTTTTCTCGGGTCCTATGTACCGTTCGTAACTTTATGTGCATATATATATATATATATATATATATATATATATATATATATATATATATATATATATACATAATCCCTACTTGCAAACGGATACCATAACACTTAGTTGTCCCCACCTTATCCTTACAAAGGTCCATACAAAATTCCAGCCAGAAAGGTTCCGTAGTTATCGAGAAATCTTCTATAGTAAATTTTATTGTGGTGACTAATTCCTATTAATCTGTAACTGTGCATCAAATGTTGCAACTTATCATAAAAAAAGACCATACAAAATTCCAGCCAGATCAGTCCAGTAGTTTTCGAGAAAAAAATGGAACGGATAAACAAGCAGATAAATATATTATATATAAATTTAAATAAATCTAAAAATTATTTGTATAGAAAATAAAAACCTGTACGATTTCCGCATAAAATAACCCAATGATTAACATGCCGAAAAAACAACAACAATCGTGTTAATAGATCTACAATATGTCTACCTACTTTCCAGCTGACTAAAATATGGTCGTCAAGGTAAACAAGTTCTTTAGCCGTTCTCCTTAAGTAATCCAATTTATCAAATTTACACGTCTAACGATTACTATGAGGTTGTCCTTTTGACCACTGTATATTCTTTAACCCTTATCCTCGCGTGGCCTCTGGGCCTTGATAAGTGGGGATTCCTTTGTAATATATATATATATATATATATATATATAGTATGAAAAAGCCGTCGCATCAATAACTATTACATGATTTTCACTATGTGGGACAATGGAAAACTTTGAAAGATCACAGTAGACTAGATTCTCAAGCCTTAGTAGAGCAACGAGTCTAGAAGAAAGAAAACTCCCAATGCAACACCTGCAGCTAAGTAGGTTTCTCTCATTTGGTAAATATCATTAAATTGTACAGTCATCACTTGGCTATTAGAGAGAGTGGGTTGTATTCTTCACAAGTGACTATTGACTTTTTAAATAGTCATGTGTAGAGTCCGTTTTGTGAACTTATGTTTGTGTGTGCTCACTGCACATGTCGTGATAGTCCGATTGTTGATTGTTGACAGCGTGTGAATTTGGTGTTTAATTTCAATATTGGCCGTAATGCCAATAATGTAATCTTAGTCACTAGCCGTAACAAAAATAATTGTACTTTCGAACTGAATCACAGTTGTAGTTTAAAACCGGTTTTATTTTTAGACTAGCGGGGTACCCGGCGTTGCCCGGGTGTTTAGAGGTGTGTGTGCTTAAATCAAAACAAAAGAATAAGCGAAGTAATCACCCTGTTTAAATATTATTTTAAAGAAATGTTAAAACTAAAAAAAAAAAAAAAAAAAAACTAATGTAAGGCAAACGAACGATGTTAAAATTTCTTATAATCGGAAAAACAAAAACAAAAAAAGAAAACGCGAATGTGATGGAAAACAAAAACAGAAAAACGAACGTTAAAACTTCTTTAAAAAATCTGAAAAAAAAAAAAAAAAAACATAGAACGTGAAAAATAGCTTAAATAACCATGTTTCAATATTAAACCTTTAAAAATCGAAAAAAAAAAAAAGAAGATATCTTACACCACGATTCGAACTCACAACCTTTAGATAAAGTGTGCAAAAAACCTGACACGTTAACCGCCCGGTCAGCAACAAGGAATAGCTGAAACGCGTTTGAATTTATTTAAGTATTAAAAACAGAATCGACACATGTCCACAATAAAAGTTAACTCTTCTGCTTCTATTTGACCTCATTAATGAGATCAAATAGAAGTCGCAGAGTTAACTTTTGCTGCGGGGCAGCTTTTGGGTTTGTTTCCTCAACTTTGACTGGTTGTTTCCCCAAGATGTTGGGGAGGGGGAAACCAGCTCCCCATTGTCCAGATTGAATAGCAATTGTCTGATATAAGGAGTTTGGCCCCACATTGATCAAAGCTGATTGCTTCTGGATGTTCCCCGGTGCGATTGCCGGGAACACTGTGTGTTTATTTGCTCCCCCACCAAGCAAATTAGGCACAAGGCCGATTTTTAATGTGAGGAGTGAAGGGGAAAATGGGGACCAGCTCGCCGGAGAGTAGGGGAGCTGGATAGTGACAATTCGTATGAAAGGTTGACCAAGGTTTTATATGTGGGGTTGCCCCCACATATGGTCTTTGCTGCAGTATCTGCTGGAACAGATACTACAAGTTGGCCCAAAGGCCAAGAATCGATGCCAATTGCCGGGTTATTTAGCCTTTCAGCCCCGGCCTTGCCATTATCTACTGCCAAAGCCTCATTTGGGGTCCGAAAGTGCTTAGGCACCAAGGCCAGTAAGGGGGGTTGGGGAAAAAACCGAGTCTTTGCTAAAGCTATGTTAGACTTGTACAAAAGACAAGTAGTTTATTAGTTTTTCTACACTAGAGATCTATTACACTAAATACGCCTTCATTCTTACCAGAACCTACTTTAAAATCATCTCCCCAGCTTATGGGATGGCAGGCGACTTCATGCATTCTGTTGAAAAAATAATATTATTTACATGGAAAAACAAAATAAAATATATATTTACAAGCAAAAGTATTTTTTTTTATATATAAATGAGGAGGAGGTGGGGCAAACTAATAAACACCCAAAAAAGAAGGAAAAATAAAACAAATAAACAAAATGCCTATGGAGGCAGGTTAGTAAGGGGACCCTCCCCTTCTACATTACTAATCATCCAGTGGAACGCCCACTGTCTTTCGGTCCCCTCCCCAAGGGGAGAGATGAAAGCAAGCAGGTCGTTCCCTAATGGGGAGTGGAGGATCTAAAGGACAGCACTTCCGTGAAAATAACTTGGGTTGGGATCATCAGGGATGGACGGCCTCTTCGAAGATATAGTACATAATGGGCAAACACAGACCGAGGACAAACAAACAGGTGGATTGGGCATCTCCTAGTGTTGATGAAAAATAAAGACTCGAGGACAGGATCGACACACTTACTTCCCTAGTCTAGGTCCTAATAAAACCTCATCTTCCACTCTTGGTGGTTACCACGCCTAACTAACTAGCTTCTACCCATAGTACAAAGTAAACTTTGTAGTAACCAAAGGGCTGGGTTCCGAGAAAAACACAAAAACCCCAGCACCTCAGGATCAATACCACTAGGGTGGAAGCACAAACTCGAACCCAGCGCCTCGTCGGATCCACAAGCTAGCACTGTGCACCAATCTCCTATCAAAGTCTATGCGGTGCAATCTTTTTCAATCACATCTGATCTTTATTTTAAGTTGATGCTTAAAATAAACAACAAGATCCTGATCCGAAATAGATCGCCCCTCAATGTCCAGACACGAAACCCACATCCCTAATCTAGCTAAAGCTAGGATCACTAGAACACCGTCCGTTTCTCCTCGGTAAACAGTGGGTCCATATTGTCGACAATGTAGGCTAAATCAAGTGGCACCGACCGCTTGGTGTCGATGCGAGCCATTACCTCTCTGACATACTCTCAGAGACTCCAAACCCCACGGCAATGAAAGAACGCATGTTCTTTTGTTTCCTCCTCCTCTTTGTCGTTGCAGTGTGGGCACAGGCGATAATAATACTCACTATCCCTGAAATCCCTGGCTAGTCTGCCGAAGAGTGGCAGCGCGTCCCGAACTAGCCTCTATGTGACGGAAAACTCAGTGTTATTTATGTAACTACTGGCAGGCGCAAAACTCAACAGCGAGAGAGATTCCCCCCTTCCCCCCGACAGATGCAGCCGTTCCACCAGTGGTACCCACCACTAACTACTCATATAGCCTCCACCTAGGCCCAGCAAGATCACTGGACCCCGGCAATACCCTAAGGGCGTCTCGGTATTCGGTGAGGAAAAGCCATTCCCTCACAAGTCTTCTGCGACCTTCTGCGGTGGGGTCAAATATGAGCCATGGAAAGGCTTGCTCCACGACTGGTACCCAGTGCGTTTCCTCCATCAGTGTCCGACTCAGGAACGCCAATCTTTCAGCGTGCTTATGGCTTTGTAAGTCAGGCATTCCTAAGCCTCCCTCGCTAAGTTTCTGCGTAGAGACCTGTCTGCTTTCCTCCCATCCAAAGAAGTTTGAAAAGGAAGCGCTCTAAAGCCTTACAGCGATCTGCAGGCAGGGGAAGAAAAGACAAGCAGTAAAGGATCAGCGGAAACATGTACGTTGCACATGCCTCCGCACGAACCTTCAAGGACAATTTTCTCCGAATCCATGTCCCTACTGACAACTCGACCTTCATCTGTACCTCCGGCTAATTCTTGTCCAGCTGGAGTTTAGGCTCGAACTACACTCCGAGGATCTTAACCAGACCATCAGTCCAGCCGAACACACCTGGAAGCGAGTTTACCTCGGTCCAGGCGCCCAACCGCAGGCCAACGGACTTGCTACGATTGATCACGGCCCATGTGACAACTTCGTACTCAGTGATCGCCTCTATCACCGCTTCAATCTTGCTACGCTGTCCAGCGAACATGGTGACGTCATCGGCGTAAGCAGACCCCCTAGCAAATTTGCCGCCAGTTAAAGGTATTCCGCACAGGACTGGTCTTGCCGCCTCGTCCCTTAATTTGCGAAGGAAGGGCTCCAACGCCAGGACATATAACAGAGGCGACAGCGGGAAACCCTGCCACACCGACCAGGAGACCCCCAAAGGACAACCTACCGTTGACTTGCACCACTACTGCAGGATCACGATATAGAGCAGAGACCCACTTGCATAAGTCCGGACCAAAGCCGACGGTTTCCACAACAGATCTCAAGAACCCATCGTCGACACTATTGAACGCCTTGGACTGATCTTAATTGATCAGTATGGCTCCCATGTCGGCTTCTAAACCCTCTATAATCGTGCGAACCAAATGCAAATTGCTCTGAATCGATTGATCCTTCACAGCATAATTCTGATCCGGCTCGACCAAGTCACCGATAACAACCTGCAATCGGTTCGCAGGAATGTGGGACAAAATCTTGAAATCTGCGTTAAATAGAGTTATGGGTCTATAATCATCTAGATTCCCCCTCTATGCTGATCCCCCTTTTTCAAAAGCGTGACCACTCCTTTGGTGACCTGCCTCGAGATCGAGTCCTGGGCAAACCAGTGGTTAAACACGCCCGTCAGAAGGAGCACAAACATGGGCGACAGCTTCAAGAACAGTTCGTAGGGCAAACCATCGAGACCCGGAGATTTGTTGTGGCCAACCTGCTTCAACGCAGTAATGACCTCACGCTCCGTAACCATCCCCTCGGGCCGCAGGAATAACTGCCAAACTCCTGTCAACGTTCACGGCTTCGTTGGAGACTCTTTTTAACCTAGCTCTAACTACCTATCTGGCGCCAATTGCTGGGAATGTTGCCTTAGCTTATAATTAGTTTCGGTTTTATACAAAAAAGCTGAACGAACACAAGACGGGCTGAAATAGCAATAATTTTGTAAAAATCGACGTAAATAAATCTAGAGGCAACCCGCGTTCGCAAATCCTAGATATTATTATCTAGGGGGTATATAAACAGTTCTAAGTGATAGTAACCCCCCCCCGGACCGTCGGCGAAAAAAGCCTTTTCGAGATGTACATAAAATGATCACACACATTTTGCCTTTTATAGATTTAGAAGATTACAATGATGTGTGTTTTCTCAAGTGATTAACAAGTCAGGAAAACATCTTTTTAAACTGAACCTTGACGGACTTTTCATTTTAGGCGAAATCTCTGTAACATCTATCTATTTTACTGAAAATATATATATATATATATATATATATATATATATATATATATATATATATATAATATATGTATGTATGTATGTATGTATGTATGTATGTATGTATGTATGTATGTATAGACCAATATTACATATTCGCTACACTGAACATGGTACTGTTGCGGAACAATTGATATATACTAAAACCAACCGTTCCTCATCAGCGGAGAGAAATAATAAAAAAAAAACTATTTTTCTCGCCTGATGAGCATAGTTGTTTTTTTGTTTTTTTTTTTTAATATACTAATTGCTCCGAAACCTTAGCATGTTCAATGTAGCGAGTATGTAATATTTTTTTATATAAATAAAAATATGTTTGGCTCTTTTTTATTTAGCACTCTTAATAACCTCGTTTTAATTCATGGGGTTTTATCTCTTGAATACCTTTAACCTGGAATATATATATATATATATATATATATATATATATATATATATATATATATATATATATATATATATAATTTAAAGGAGATTAGAATAATAGTCTAAAGAGCTAAGTGTATTTTAATGTAATAGTGAAATTACTAGTTTAATTAAAATACAGGAAATGCTCGTTGTAATTTAGATATATAATAAGCTCGATAGTTAAATGTCCTAGAGCTAATTCAATAAAAATTTTTAAAACTTTTAAATTATAGATCACATTACTTAGTATATATATATATATATATATATATATATATATATATATATATATATATATATATATATATATATATATATTCGGGCACACATTGTTAAAAAAACAAAAAGCTTCTGTTTAGTAATACCTTCATTTTTTTTTTTAATTTTTCAGCTTATCTTTTTGTATATACGTGGAACGTACGGATGTAGGGTCCGAGCATTTTTTTCTTTTCTTCTTGAAGCGTCCGTGATTTGAAGATTTTGTGAACTCGTCTTCACATCATCAGGAATTTGAGTTAGTCTTGTAAGGAATTATGGGAAGCTTTATTTAAATAGTAGTTATTGAACGAGCGAAATTCGTTGTGACTGCTGACAGCGGTTAGGGTGTTGGTTTGTGAGGGGAAAGTGAGGAGAGCATGCCTATTCTAGGGTCAATGATAGGAAAAGGTAGGGGTAGAAGTTATGCGAGGCATATGAGCGTATTGGTACTATTCTGAAATGTGACCTGATTCAGACTAGATTTTTGCGTTTTGATCTATTCACAAAAAGTTCAAACCGCTGACACTTCGAGCAAAAAAAAAAAAAAATGCTTGGACCATACATCTATACGTTTGATTTATATACAAAAAGATCATAAGAAAAATTTGTTTAAAAATGTATTACTAAATAGAAGCTTTCTATTGGTTTTAACAATGTCTGCCTGAATGAAAAATACTGATATTATAAAAACAATAAATGTTTATTTTTTTTTATCGTTATCTCCAGTAATGGAAGATTTTACTTTAAACAAAATCAAATAAAAAAGACAATTCAAAGAATCTTTTTGGCATCGGAAAATAGGCATTAATTTTTCCGATTCCGATACCCCCAAATGTTCTGATATTTCCGATTTCCGATTAATCGTCCCAACACTAATATATATATATATATATATATATATATATATATATATATATATATATATATATATATATATGCCTACAGAGACGTGTTTCATGCTTACGTACGCATCAGTGTAGGTGGTGACAATTTCTACCGATCGGGAGATTTTACCCCATCCACAAAGCTCCTTTGACTTCATTTGCTACGCCTTTGCCTCCAGACCACCAAACAATTGTCACGGGAATAAAGGGAATTAACAACTAACAAACGCCAAATATGGTTGCAAACATTAGAGAGTCTAGAGTGTTCGAACTCGAACGAGCTGAAGTTGTGTATGTTGTATAAAAGTTAGTTGACAGCCTCTTTGCTTATATTTCCCAGACAGTGCTCACTCTTAAGAATTTTTAAAGAGGCCCGATTATTATAATTAAATAATAACCATCCTTTTATACCTAGAGACACTAGTGTTTAAAGAGATGGGGCGAGAGGGAGACAGATTGGTGTCACACAGTACGTATCTATACATTTATATCGGATATATCTCTGCATTCCACGTCAAAAAGAACGTGTCCTCTATAGTATCTGACCTGACTGAATGATTAATTGTCGGTATAGACCGCTTCATACCCTCCAAGAAATCCCAGTAAAAGCCCAACAGTCAGCCGCGTTCGCCCCAGAATGTGCCGCTGCTATTACGCTAAAAATCCCTCTTTCCGTTGCTTTCAACGTTATAGATGTTGTGAAACTAAAGCCACCTTTTTATGACTAGCAGCAACCATTGTAAAAGAGTTACAAAAAAATGCAAGAGATTCGTATTCTCAGTACGTTAAGTTTAAAGTAGCTGAGCAGCTGCTTAGTTCCCACCAGTGTTAGCGAATAACAAACAAGGTCCTGAACAGGAGCATGTTCTCTTTCTCTACCATCATCGATGGACCTGAGGTAATTTCGTCAGCATCTTCCAAAGAAAAACTCTTTGCCAAAAACTTTGCAGCAAATTCTATTATTTGCGATAAGGGCCGCCTACCCCCTCCCCGTATTTCCTCCTGCGCCTGAAAACACACTATGTGACATACAAATATACGTACGTGATGTTGCCAAGCTTATCAAAAACGGCATCCCAGTCATAGTGCTCAAAAAGCTTCAACTGAAACTAGCTCCCATACTTACAAAGCTGTTTAAATGTTGCCTTAAGGAGAAATGTTTCCCACCACCACGGAAAACTTCATCGGTTTGCCTCATATTTAAAAATTCCAGAGATCGGCCATCTCCCTTTCAGTCCAACCAATCAGTTTCCTGTGCATCATGAAGTAAGTTGCTGGAATCTGTGATAAACAGAATTGGTCAACCACCCCATCCAAAATAACCTGCTCAGTAACATGCAATATGGTTTCCGTTCTGAATGTATTACCTCTAATATCACACATGATCAATAAATATCTCTCGACAGGGGCTCCGTTTCTAGAGCAATAGCTCTTGATATATCAAAAGCTTTTACTAGAGTATGGCATAAAAGTCTACTTCAGGATGACATGATTACTACCGGTCGGGAGATTCGAACACGACCACGAATTCATATCTGACTCCATTAGCAAGGAATGCACACACACACACACGCACACACACACACACATACATATATATATATATATATATATATATATATATATATATGAGCTGTTCAAACGTCGGGACTAATGAAAACAACGATGTTGTTAGATAGTGCTCAATAAAAAGAGTAAGAGATTTTTTATTTGAGGATAAACAGTTACATATGGTCGCTACAAACAGCCATCTGTTTCAGTCAATGAGAATTGACCCTGAACCCATCGACGCCACAAAGAAAAAAAAGAAAAGGGTCGCCTGAGGAAGTCTCATTTACTGAAACAGATGGCTGTTTGTAGCGACCATATGTAACTGTTTACCCTCAAATAATATATATCTATAATATAAAGCTGTGTGTGTCTGGTCACGAATAGGCTCCTATATGGTTGACTATTTTTAAAAAAAACTGATTACATATAATGATAGAAGATGTATCGAGACATAGGAATGGGTATGTTTGATCTGGCAGAACGGTGGTTCATTAAAATTGTGGGGTCTGCGTTCGCGCCTGGTCCACAAAGTATGGAAAAAAAAAATTTAAAAATGAAAAAAAAAAAAAAACGTTTACAAGTGTTTTTGATATAGATGTACATAAGAATACTTTGATAAGTATGTTTTAACTTAAATAGGGATGGTATCATAAAATTGTGGGGTCTGCGTTCGCGCCTGGCCTTGATAGAATGGAAATAGGCACAAACTTTAATAAAGACTTTTCATACCTATCTGCGTAAGTATACTTTGATAATTATGTTTCAGTTTGAAGAAATATGGTATAATAAAATTGTAGGGTGTTCGTTCGCGCCTGAGCTCCAAAGAATGGAAATATGTCACAAAGTTTAACAAGGTTTTTTAATATAGATCCACAGAATATTTTGATAAATGTTTCAGTGTGAACAGGTATGGTATAATAAATTATGGGGTTTATCTATTTTATTTTTATTTTCATTATACTTTGATTTGGTTTTGATACCCCCGAATTCGAAGCTATCTCTTTACAACCGTTCCTTTTCATAACCTATAATACTTTCATAAATCAGAGTCCATTTTCTGTAGGCTGTTTTTGAACCCAGTCAACGACGGGTACTTTTGCTAGTATATATAATTCTCAGCAATTACTGCCATCAATAGTTGTTGTCGTCTCACCGCGTTTTTGGCCAAGTAAGCCTCTGGCCGGCTTTGGGTAGGATGTAAACCGCTATCTTCAGACAGTTCTCACCTGGAATCGTAATAGAAGGATCGTTGGCCGAAACGTTATGAAACAACAACTAAGAAAGATCAGGATAATAGTTCGCAATAAATAAAAATTAATAAATAAAACTCATCTCAATAATGAATTCCAATTAAATAATATATATTAAATCTAGTTTTCACAAACATAAATTAGCAGCATCAGAAAAGTTTGGCATTGTAAAGAATTCCAGGTAAAGTATTGTAGTATGAATCCAGGCAGGATCAGCAGGGCGTAGTTCCTTTCTTGTTATCAAAATAAAATACTATGACTAATAAATTCCAAGAGATTCAATATATTTTATACATCGATTCTCGTACCTGATTGGTTATAAATATAATCGTTCAAATCATTGTGATCATACTCTGTGTTATATTTGCTCATTATTTTTGACTGGATTAGTCTCCTCGCTGGTTCGATTATAGGAGACTTAGGTAGAAATGCTACTAGAGAATCCTTCAGTCAGCACGACAGGTGCTTGGCCACTTATGTGGCCCTCCACCTGTTGGGTTGAAGTATTTCTCGTTGGTAATACCTAGGAGGTTCACCCTTCCAGGACTTTTCCAACCGGCTTTCGGTGGAGTCATTACATTGTTTACCGCCTGAGACGCCAATTACCGTGGAATGCAGACGGAGCTGTCCTGACAACTTTTGCTAGGCCAGAACACTTCTTCAGAGGCGCTGGCTTAACTCTCACCACCTTTCGATCTTGTGTCACACCTTCTTGTGGTGGGAAAGGGAGTAAATATCTACTGTATATTATGAGAAGCCGAAAAGCAAACATTTCAATCAAAGAGAAGATCTTCAATGAATACGTACTACCTGTGATGATCTACGGTAGTGAAACATGGGCCATGAAAACTCGCCAAAGTGAAATCTTGGCAATAGCATAAAGGAAGATGGAGAGGATAATGTTAGGCATCACTCTACAAGTCAGAAAGACAAACATCTGGATTCGCCAACAAACAAGAGTTATTGACATCAATACTGCCATCAAAACATCTAAACACAGATGGGCAGGGCACATAGCCAGACAACATGACAACAGATGGTCCATCAGGACCAGGGAATGGGCATCTCGTGAACATGAGGCCACGAACGAGATGGAGGGACGACCTGATACAGCACATGGGTCCCACATGGCAGCGAATAGCTCGGGACAGAGTTAGATGGCTAAAGTCCATTGGGTGATAAAACTCTTGTTGCTGTTGATTATGCCAGACATATTACGACAATCAACGTTTCTATGAGATAGCTTTTGGAATATTTCATACAATATGGAGAAGTAACGTTTAAATAAAGGCTTTAGCTCATCCATAACGTTGTCAAGCCAAGGTATGAAGTCTCATGGTGTTCTTATTGTATGTATTGTGACAGTAGTCGGCGTGGAATACTGACCGTCGTACCAAATATCAAATGTAGGCTGTAGATATCTATTAGATTGCTTGTGGGATCCCGCTTGCTATTTGTTATTGCGCCTTGTCTATTCATTTTTTTTTCTTGCTTCAGCGTTTTTCTGGGCAGACATTTTATATGAAAAGGTCAATCGGCAGAATATATAATTTTTAGTTACAGATACGAAACTGTGGACATTGTGAAAATATTTTTTTCAAGATGGCAGACTGATTACATTATGTTCTTTGTTGAGCGGTCACAACGCATATTTGTTTATTTCCTTGTGTCATTCAATCGTTTTTATTTTTAATAGTACAAAAGTCTAGTATCTTTTAAATATTAATTTGTTTTTAACGCCGATATGTAGTTAACGCAAAGTAAATAGTTTTGGGAGTATTAAAATAATTTCCAACGCTATTGATAATGTTTATGAATTTATTATTTCTGTTTTTATTATGTTGGAATTCATGTTTTGAAACATGATTTGAATCATAAATCTATGCTGTCATGCCAAAGTTATTATTATTTTCAGGGTAATATTTTAAGCGCCATTAATAAGAAAGTTCAAATAGCTCAATTGGTAAAACGTCAGCTTTAAGATCCCAAGGTTTCGGTTTCGGTTTTGGTTTCCGGTCATAGCATCCGCTTTGTTTGTTT
The DNA here is from genome assembly GCF_053919585.1 of Euprymna scolopes. Taxonomy (NCBI): domain Eukaryota; kingdom Metazoa; phylum Mollusca; class Cephalopoda; order Sepiida; family Sepiolidae; genus Euprymna; species Euprymna scolopes. The sequence goes on from NC_136518.1 coordinate 49,528,825, forward strand.
GGAATTTATTATTTACTGGCCTCGGTGCCCGGCGTTGCCCGGCGTTTCCCCGGGTGTTTGGGGGTGTGTGTTGAGCAAAAAAAAAAAAAAAAGTGGTAGTATGCAGGCAGGTTCGAACCCGTACCGTGAAGGAGAAAAAGAACGTGAAAAAGTGACATCTTTGCCGTTGCGTCCATCGCCAAACCGGAAGTAGCGAAAGTTTAAATTAACGCTAGTCAATCGAAAAGAGATGACTTTTGAAAAAAGCGACCCCTCCTTGTAAAAAAGTGCCCAGTTGAGGGTGAAGGAATTAATGTTTTTAACCAATTTTTCAATATTTGTCGTCCGAAGGGTCGAGCTTCAAAACGATACCGATCTCGTGAAAATCTGTCACATCTGTCGAAAGTTTTAGGCAGAAATACATACATACATATATTTAAACAGACAGGTGAGATTTCTATTATAGATTATTAGGGCTATGACAACAGCATATTCTTTTCATTGTTTTGACTCTCGAGTATATATCCAACACAGTTAGACACAGTTAATCAACCGAGAACCACATCACTCTATATAAAAGCATATAAGACATCAACGGATACACACTCGAGAGTCAAAACAATGAAAAGAATATGCTGCTGTCCTAGCCCTAGTTATTATTAATGCAGTAGTTTATATTTCTAACAGTAGTTAAGATCTGTGATATTTTAAAATGAGATAATTTTCGTGATGAGTTTATTACGTTAAAAAGATGTGTCGAGTAGAAAAATTGTGAGTGTCAAACAGACCTACCAGATCTTAAAATTTATATTTGATTTAATACGTTTTTAACACCGAACATTTTTATGCGCGCGAATTTTACTCTTTTTCCTGCTTTATGTTTTACATCCCTTTCATATTTCTACCCCTCCACCTCCACCTATTTTTATTTGCCATTTTACGTTCTTTGGGGGTTTTTTTTGGGGGGGGTCCTTTTTTTTTTTTTTTTTTTTTTTTAGGAACTTCCGTTCTGACTTCATTTCCTCTTCTTTTATTTCGGCCCCACCATCTTTTTGACATTTTCATCGTTGCCTCTTCTGAGATGTTTTAGTGTCACATGCGTCTGATCAATCACACTTAGGTTTGAAATAGCATTTTTCATCGCAACATGCACATTTCGAATTTTACATTCGTCTAAGCATCACGACAAGCGGCTCTGTCTGTGTGTCTCGCTTCGGTTGTAAACAGCATTTACATTGTCAAATGTATATGTATAATAAACGCGTCACAGGACTTCTATAAAGGGCTTTGTCCGACGGCTGATCTGTCACACTTATGTCTATAACAGCATCTTTGATGCACCCGTCCATTTCTATCTGAAGCTAAAAAAATAAGTGACTCGTTTGGTCATCCATTAAGCTAAGGGTTATATTATTTGAAATCAGGACAAAGTGAGTTTGCAAGATCAGTTAAATATTTACAACTGAAGACATGATCCAAAGTCAATCGCTTACCGCTCCCTCTCCCTCTCTCTCTCTCTCTCTCTCTCTCTCTCTCTCTCTATATATATATATATATATATATATATATATATATATATATATATATATATATATATATATAAGGTGTGTGTGTCTGGTCACTATATGGTTGACTATTTTAAAAAAACTGATTACATATAATGATAGAAGACGTATCGAGACACAGGAATGGATATGTTTGATCTGGCAGAACGGTAATTCATTAAAATTGTGGGGTCTGCGTTCGCGCCTTGTCCACAAAGTATGGAAATAAAAAAATTTTAAAAATTAATAAGAGAAACGTTTACAAGTGTTTTTGATATAGATGTACATAAGAATATTTTGATAAGTATGTTTTAACTTAAATAGGGATGGTATAATAAAATTGTGGGGTCTGCGTTCGCGCCTGTCCTCCATGGAATGGAAATAGCATAAGCTTTAATAAAGACTTTTCATATCTATCTGCGTAAGTATACTTTGATAATTATGTTTCAGTTTGAAGAAATATGGTATAATAAAATTATGGGGTGTTCGTTCGTACCTGAGCGCCATAGAATGGAAATATGTCACAAAGTTTAGCAAGTTTTTTTTTTAATATAGATCCAGAGAATATTGTGATAAGTGTTTCAGTGTGAACAGATATGGTATAATAAATTATGGGGTTTATCTATTTTATTTTTACTTTCATTATACTTTGCTTTGGTTTTGATACCCCCAAATTCGAAGCTATCTATTTACAACCCTTCCTTTTCATAACCTATCATACTTTCATAAATCAGAGTCCATTTTCTGTAGACTGTTTTTGAACCCAGTCAATGACGGGTACTTTTGCTAGTATATATATATACTTTTGCTAGTATATATATATATATATATATATATATATATATATATATATATATAATGTGTGTATATATATATATATATATATATATATATATATATATATATATATACTAGCAAAAGTACCCGTCATTGACTGGGATATATATATATATATATATATATATATATATATATATATATATATATATATATATATATATATATATATATATATCCCAGTCAATGACGGGTATGTATGTATATATATATATATATATATATATATATATATATCCCAGTCAATGACGGGTATATATATATATATATATATATATATATATATATATATATATATATATATATATATATATCCCAGTCAATGACGGGTATGTATATATATATATATATATATATATATATATATATATATATATATCCCAGTCAATGACGGGTATATATATATATATATATATATATATATATATATATATATATATATATATATATATATATATATATATATATATATCCACTACTGGCTAAATCGTGTTACTACTTATGGCGCTATTCCCTTTATTTTACAATGGACTATTCTTCCGTTTCTTTATTACCCTTGAATCATAATAAACAAAGAGACGGGCATAAGAGTAATAGACACATAAGAATAGGGTTAGTGCGATCAAACAACATATCGTGGTAAAGGCAGAGAATAAAAGACCAATTCTGAGTACAAATACTAAGTGCGTAAATGCAAATTATGGCAAATAAGAAAATTAAAATATATTCTCGAATATAACTCAATCCCTGTACTAATGCATATTTTATAATATTTCATGTGATTAAAATATATAGGAAAGAACTTTAAGGGAAAGAAGCTGTTTTAACTTGGCTTAAGTATAATGGACAGATTCTTTTTTTGCACGTCGGTTGGCGTTCTTTCTGTTATGATTCTCTTTTAAATTGCGTTTTTTTTTTGTCCGGAATAGTTAACACTCGCTAACTCGTGAACACACACACACACACACACACACACACACACACACACATATATATATATATATATACATATATATATATATATATATAAAGTATGGACGTGCGTACGGTAGCTGTATGGAAATGACCGAGCCGTATGCGAGATGACGTAACGGCAAGGAAAGAAGGGAAAAAAGCTTGTAAAAAGAAGAACGTGTGCGCAGACCGGTAATCCGGTTAGAAAAACGGACAAAGATCACGTTAGAGACACGTGGGTGACGTCACAGCTGATACGAGAAGTCACACGTGGCCAGAGAAAGAGGAATAAAGGTATTTTATTAAAACCTGAAACAACAAGTTGAATTTTTTCCTCCTTTTTTCGTATGTTCCTTAGGAAGGAGTCTACTTGTTAATACGTGTGTAACGTTAAACACATACGCACGCACGCACGCACACACACACACACGTATAAGTATATACATAATATTATCTATATCAAACTCATTAGAATGACATTCTCTGCCTAATGAAACACGTTTTAATGTTCATAATACTTTTTTATTTAACACTTTTTCGTCTGTAAATTTGTTTTCTTCACAATTGAATTTAATGACGGTCAGCAAATGCAGTCATGATTTGGCAGCCATTAAAGCCGATTGTCGAGAAGATTGATTTTATAGACTAAAAATGCTCTATAAACTTTAGAACTTTGCTGATTAAGTTGAGAATATAATTCTTATGAGTTTGGCATAAATCATTGCTATTTTGGTCTTTCTTCGTTTACGAACGCTTACTTTATCTTTGTTTTCTGAACACGTAGTATTAAAACGATGTAAAAGCCCAGATAACTCTGGACTTTTACATCGTATTTAATACGAAGTGTTAAGATTGAACGCATACATATTAAGAATAACTACACTTATCCCCATTCGTATTTTATACCTTCAGCCGCCTCCATTTTTTTTTTTTTTTTTTTTTGCATGGTAGTCACCACTTAACAAGTCCCGAAAGCCACTCGGGGATAAGGGTTATTACGTGTGCCTTCTCGTTCTACTACTACTACTACTACTTTTTTTTCACTCTTCCCTTCCTCTTCTCATGCTCTTACTCTTTCTCTTTCTACTATCCTTTCTCCTCTTCTCCATTTTTTAGGTTCGGATTTTAAATAGCATTTTTGTTATAATTTTTTCCCCCCAATTGAAAGTAGACATCTTAAAAATAATCTTGTAATCTCATTCATATTTGATCTCATCGTCGTCGTCCCACTCCCCCTCCTCCTCCTCCTCCAACTACTACTACTAATACTACTACCACTAATACTAATTCTATTCTTCTCCTCCTACATTTACTTCTCATTCTTATATTCTATTTATTCCTCTTTCTCCGTCTACTCCTCATTCCCCGCTTCCTTCTTCTTATACGCCTCCTCCTACTACCACCTTTCGTCCTCTTTTTAGTTCGGTGGCCATCTTCTTGACATTTCTAACGTTATCGTTTGTTGAATTTTTAAGTCGCATTTCTGTTTCATCCACCTCTCTGTTCCTCCTTCCATGTTGTTTGTCCTTATCGGTCGATCGGACGATTAATCTTTATTTAGGAAAGACCGATTTTATTTATTTATTGTCTGTAGTTTTTTGCTATTCTAAAGTTTATCATTTATTCGTTTTCGAAACAATCCTCAGAGAAACGCCGTGGCATTTCAAAATGGCGTCCTTTCAACGCCATTCATCTGAAGCAGAACTGTCCGCATCAGTTTTCCCCGGTCGATCTTTGAGCAGAACTAATTCAATATTTAAGTTTTTGTTTATGTAATAAATATGAGTACATCCGAGTTCTTCGTCTTTTCAAGAATATGTTTAGTTGGTTAAGCCATAGATACCGATTAGTAGAGCCATTCGGTCGAAAGGTACGCCGAAGCCTCGCTCTTAATGATATACCAACTCCGACCACGAACACCGTTTATTAAGACAACTTGTTAGATTATTATTCGAATGCTGCATTCATTCTTTTTGCGGGGTGTTATCTTCATCTTTATAGTTGTTGTTGTTTTACCACTTTCGGCCAACTCATCCTCTGAGCTTCTTCAGGTGAGTAACCGAGACGGGATAGAACTGTTGAGTCCTGCAATTTATCTCTACTATCGCCTGAAGAAGGCCGGAGGATGAGTTGGCCGAAACGTAGCGAAAACGACAACAACTATGAAGATGAGGGTAACAGCCCGCAAAAAGAATGAATGCAGAAATTATGACACTCTATTTCAAGCGAATTCCAAAAATGAATAATGAAAAATAAAAATAAAAAATAAATAATAAATAAATGATAAATAATATGTAATAAATAATATATAATAATATATAACAAATAATAAAAATAAATAATAATAAATAAATAATAAAAAACAAATAATGAATAATGTATAATAAATAATATTTAATATATAATAAATAATAAATAATACACGATAAATAATATATAATAAAAGATAAATAATAAATAATATATAACACATAATTTTTTTTATTATTACATTTTCACCCCAAACAAGGGTCATTGCCATTTTGGTGTAGGAGGCTACTATCAAGGGAAACATCTACTGGGGTGCTATGTAGGGATTTGGGCAGCAAGATGTTGGTTCACGTTGCACTTGAACTTCTGCATGTCAGTGCTGTTGGGGAAGCAGTGACCTGGAATGGAATTCAAAAGTCTAGCAGTTCTGGGGAAGAAACTACTGGAGTAAAAAGATCTTTTACATCTATGGATCTCTACAGTGTGGGGTGGGATTTTGCAGCTTGTCGGGTCTGTCGGGGGTGTTTACGTCGTGGGGGGGGGCATAAATAATATATAGTAAATAATATATAATAAATAATAAAAAATAAATAATAAAAACAAATTATCAATAATAAAAAATAAATAAAAATAAATAATATATAATAATCGAATGCAGTAGCCAAGACCACCCAGCTACTTCAAACGAATATTTCCCTTTCACAGGGCATATAAGTTTTCTTATATTATGATGTGGTCACAATCGACCCTTTTGACAATTCAATTTTTTTTCTACTCTTATTCATCTCAAAGCAGCTATATTTCATTTTGGAACATAAACAGCTGCTATTTGGGATCATGCCTAAAAAGGGCACTATGTAGGTAGCTGAGAAGCGACATCTCTGTTCATATTAGGGTATTTAGTTCTCTCCCACTGCAAGAACTATGACACCAAGGTCAGAAAGTGGAATTAAGAAGCAAGCCCCTCCCCTCCCGAGAAGAGGCACTCTGTCCTGAAAAACGTGCCTGGGCAGCCGCGACGGTATTTTCCAGTAAGGGAACCTCAGATGTTTAGCAGTCAACAAATCCCTTCTCAAAGAGGGAAGAAAGAGCCTTGGAGACTGGACCTCCTAGAACTGCACAGAACCAACATTTCACCGCAATCAACAGGAATGGTTTAATCTCGGTTGATTTTGGGGGTCTGAGGATAAAAATTCCTAGCTGGATTTAAATTTCAATGTGTTAGTATAGTTAGGGAAACAGGAAACCGAGAAGGAATTTCAAAGCATAGCAGTCCGAGGGAAGAAACTATTAGAGTAAAAAGCTTTCCAGCATCTAAAGTGAAGAGGTAAGATTTTGTTGCTTGTACGGTTAGCGAAGGGTATTTAAGTCGAGAGAGGACACAAGTGCTACGATTTCATCAGAGCGCATTCCATTAAAGTACTTCTAAACCAGTTACAAGGATGAAACATTTTTTAGCTTGATAAAGAAGTTATTTTAAATAGAATTTCAGACGATCTCTCGTGCTTAAGTGTGAAATAGCATTTTCATTGACCGGCCGTTCTTAATTTTGAAAAAAAAAAACATTTTCATTGATCGGCCATGCTTAAGTTTGAAATAGAATTTTCTTTTATCTGTCATGTTTCATCTTAAAATATCACTTTCATTAAAATAGAATTTTGGGCGGTTTGTTGCGCTTAAATTTGAAATAGCATTTTCGTTTATATGCTTAAGTTTGAAATAGGAATTCTATCACTAAACGCGTAACTTGAATTGCCGCATCATGTTTATTTTATTTTATTTTTATTTTATTTTATTTTTATTGTTGAAAGCTTTTGTGAGCCACGGTAAGATAATGTTACCGGACGTTATTTGTGGAACTAGGCACAGTCATGTGTGGGTGGAAAAGGTCTGCAATAATTTAGGCATACCGACAGAGTGAGGGTCATCAGGGTGGTCGCGGGGAAGGGAGGGGTTGATTATTTTTCTACCGTGTCGTTTTTCACGTTTTGAAAATAATTGCTGAAACTATTTCACTGGTGAATCATATCTGATAATGTAATACGCCCTATCCAGGATATATGCAGCACACACACACACACACACACACACGCGCGTGTGTGTGTGTGTGTGTGTGTGTGTGTGTGTGTGTGTGTGTGTGTGTTTACTTTGGTAGGTAGTCGAGCAGCAAAATATTTCTCCTATTGTTTTACTTCCGGTGTTTCTTTTATCCTTGCTGCATATTGAAACGCTTGCTCTCTCTCTCTCTCTCTCTCTCTCTCTCTCTCTCTCTCTCTCTCTCACGCGCGCGCGGACATATACACACACACATTATATATAAAGTTTCTTTCCACACCTATCATTACCATACATTTCTACAAAGCCACGATTTTCCCATGCATGGAATATGGAGTATTGCTGTCGCATTTGGGCTGCTCCACCAACCACTGGTTTTCTTATCTATCTTAGACAGTGTCTAAAAAAAGTATCTAATCTAATAGGCCACTCACTGTCTACCAAACTCCAGCCCTTGTTCCATGACCGCCACGCTGCATCTCCATACTTGTAGAAATGTGCTCCGATGAACTTTATGCTCTGGTGAACCCCTTCCCTCATCCCCCCTCCCCCCGATGTTACGATACCCGACCTACCCGACAATCAGCTAAAGTCTATCCCTTAATCGTGGAGATCCCCAGATGCCGTCAGGCTTTCTATTATAATAGCTTCTTTTGTTATGTACACTAGTCCTTGCCAACAGTGCCATCATATATATGTTGGTGAAACATAACGTAGATTAGAGAAAAGGCTCAATGAGCATAAAAGCAATATAAGAAATAGCAATTCTGTGAATGCATTATTCTCTCATTCATTGCAGCATAATCATACTTTTGACTTCAAACAAGCAAAAATAGTTAAATTTATTTCAAATAAACCACGGCGTAGACTTCTTGAATCAACGCTTATCGCAAATTCAAGCACAATTAAACAACGTGATGGTTTCTATAATGTATCGCCATTAATAAGTAAACTCCTATTAAAGGAATATAATTTAATTTTCGTCACAGGTTAACTCTCTCACATCATAGAAAGCGCCACCTATAATATAATAATTAATACATATAATCAGTCAATAAATTGCATCACAAAAATACACTAATTTCAGTTACATATCTATATATGAATTATAACGGACACATTTGTTCTAAAAAAAAATAAGAACTGCATCGTATCTTTTTAAATATGTAAACGGCTATATGACGTCAAAAAAATATGACGTCAAAAAAATCTTACTCTTTTTCACAACGCTATGCTCCCCCCCTCCTTTTGAATTTCCAATGACTTTTTCCGTTTCCGAAATGGAACAGAGTTATACATTTCATTACATCAAAAAAATATTTTAAAATGTTTGTACTGGTGTTTAGTTTTCTTGATTTCACTCATCCAAAGGAAGTCTCGAAAGAAAGACGAAACGTTGATGCACACATAACTTCGTTCGTTCCTCTTTTATTTCTCTATTTCGTCGGAATACTATTTCCATTATTCTCATATATATATACATAAAATTACAAAGGAGTCACTATTTATCAAGGTCCGGAGGCCACTCGAGGATAAGTGTTATGAGTGTACAGTGGTCAAGAGGAACATGTCGTAGTAATCGTTAGTAGTGGAAATTTGGTAAATTGGATTACTTAAGGGGATGGCTCATCAAGAACTTGTTCACGTTGGACTTGAAGATAACCATATTGTAGTCTGTTGGAAAGCAGGCAAATGGAATAGTGCTCCACAGAAGTGAAGTTCTAAGAAAGAGGCTTTGTTCATGGAATCTACGTTTACGTTTAGGCACAGATAAAGAGTGAGTTAAATTATTGATGGTGCTTTCAGCCAGACGAGCGTTTTTTTTTTTTTTTGGTTTTTTTTTGTGAAAGTCAAGTCAGTGAGGACCATAGATTGGAGCTCAGACGAGCACTTGCCATGAAAATAATGATAAAGCATAGACAGGCTAGCAAAGTCTCTTCTGTGGAAAAAAGTTCCGGGGAAGAGAAAAAGGCACCCCCCACTAGGCTACGAAGTCTATTTTGAACTGTCAAGGGAGGATAAGCTGCATCTAGCAAATCCATCCTTGGACGCACTTGGCTCTTATACATGTAGAGAATTACATCAGCAGTGAGATATCTAATGGAACGCTAAGACGATCCCACCATTTTCCCAGTAATTCTGGCAACGGATCTGATATACGTGTTCCATTTCTGGTCAGAAGTAAAGGTCAGCACCACTAAGAATAATACTTTACGATAAGTTGCGGGGTTAGGATTTAGAAAAGTTTTTAATGTTCGATGAATATATAAAGTCCGGGATAAAATCATGGCTTTTTCGATAAAAAGAAAATATTATCTACATTCAACTCCGACTTGAATAAATATAGAATGTCTGTTTTTCGAGGAAATATGTTGGAATTAATGAGTTTTGTGGACGTACGACGAAAGTGCTTCCAGCATTCCCAGATCAGAGAGACCTGAGATTGGTAGCAGCAGCAGCAATTAGGACCAATTACAGCACAAAGCAACAAAAATACACTCCAAGTACGGTATCTTTGGCAAAACTTGAACCCGTTACGCCGACAGTTCGTACCGATACCTACTGCACCACTTCGCCTTCCGTCCCGATTGATTGATCACCAACTTTAAATAACGGTGCAATAAAAACAGCAAACGTTTCCCTACAATAACAAGCAAAACAAAGCAAGACAAAAACGACATTTTCCGTCACCTAAAAAAGCAAAAACCACTTTCCCGCGAAATTGCTTTTTGCTTTCTTTCCGGTCGCCATTTTGTAAATAAGATGTTGAAAAAAGTATATGGCGTCTCATTTCTTTTTCGATAGACAGCGTCCTTGATCTATAAATTGGCTGCCCGGGCTGTTAGTCAAAACCGTGAGAGTGTTTCTTGCTTTTATTTCATTTAATTTATTTTCTTTTTCCTTTTTCATAATCTTTCCTTTCTCTGAAAATATATTGTCAAAAAAATTTTCACAAGGGATTTTTATCACACATTTTTTTCCTAATATACGTATTAATATATTTTGCAACAGATTGTCTAATCAAGTTTATAATTTTATGGTGGACATTTGATATCTGTCTCTCTCAAGCTGAAGCTAGACTATTATTTATTAACCGATTACTTACATGATAAAAAGCCCTGATAGGCAATAAGAGTTCATTTATTAATATGTTGCCTACGACAAACATAGTGGGTGTAACTGAGATATAACTTATATTAATTGTACCGTTGTACTCGTATTATTTGAAATCTTCGGACTACTATTCTCATCTCGTATGTCATTTTCACAAGTTTCGGTTGTTGTAACCTCCTACCTTCTTCAGGTGTATCTTGTCGCACTTGGAAATATTTTTTGTCGAACTTGGAATTTGGATGGAACTCATTTTTTTACTTCACGGGGGTAGCATGCTCTCTGTCAGCCATGACTGGATATAGATGCTAAGTAATTCGCAACTGTATATTTTTAGGTCGCACACTCTGGGGATTGACCCCTAAACCTTCAAGAGAATATCACTTTTACAGTTGATTTTCCAAGTAATCTAACCACTGCGTCACGTGTAAGGGATTCCGGTCGAAATTCCGCCCAAATTCCATAGCTCAACAGAAACATTCGCGAGTTCGATCAGATACACCTGAAGAAGTTCGGAGTTTACATTAATCGAAACATTGTGATAAGGACACGTAAGATGAGAACAGTAGTCAAAACATTCCAAATAATACGACCACAGGATGATGCAGTGTCTGTACTATTGTCACGAGACCTTTCTCCCAGGCGTTCCCTCCTCTTTGTTGCATGTAGTTGTGTGGTATCTGTTCTGTTCTCATAATAACATTTTCTTGTGTATTATCTCCTTTTTTGAGGCGGTAGTGTAATATATGTTCCGTTTTCATGATACTGTCATCCCAGACATTATCACCTCCTTTTATTGAGAATGAAAGGTAATGTAGTCCTTATTCTGTCATCGTGAAACCTTCAGCCAAGTCATTGATTTCTCTGTTCAGGGGTAGTATAGGATATGTTCGTTGGTCATGATACTATACACCCAGAACTTACTTCCTCCTTTTTAAGTGTAATGCAGTACCTATGCTCTGGTCAGTATACTATATTCTTAGGCATTAGCTTCTCCTTTGGGGGTCAGTGTAGTATATGTTCTTCCGGTATTTTATCATTCTACCGGGCTAGCAAAAATGTACAACCGTCAGGCGTATGTATTTGCTTGTATTTGCTAATGTAGATAATTTCCGAATAAACCGGGTAAATTCTGAAATAACGGTAAAAAAAAATGAATTTACATTGATAGTAATCATGTATATATGTGTAGGTATATATGTATATGTGTATATATGTATGCATATGTGTGGATATGTATAGGCATGTATCTATGTGGATATGTATAAGTATGTATGTGTGTGTGTGTATATATATATATATATATATATATATATATATATATATATATATATATATATGTATGTATATGTCTCTCTCTCTCTCTCTCTCTCTCTCTCTCTCTCTCTCTCTCTCTCTCTCTAATATATATATAATATAATATAATATATATCCAAGCGAATTAAAATTGAATTGTGAATATAGAGGACAACAGGCTACATTTCTGGATTTAGATATAAAAATTGAGGATGGGATTTTTCTTTATAAAATATTTGATAAAAGAAACGCTTTCCCCTTTAAAATAGTACTATGCCCCATAAAGATAGCACCTGCCCCGTTTTTATGTTTTATGGAACCATTATGTCAGAGATTTTGAGAATAGCTCGCGTTACTTTAAAATTAACAGATTTTATACCACCAGTTTCTAGCTTAGTAATAAGGATGATAAAACAAGGTGGGGATAAAAATAAAATATTTAAACAGTTAAATAAAGCATTTATTCGTTATCCTGATGCTTTTGAATCGTTTAAGATAAACCGGACTATATTAATAAAGAAAATCTAAAACTATATTAGCAATGTATAAAATGTATTTATAATTACATATAATAAATTTATATATTAAAAAAATAAAATAAAATTATTAAAAAAAAATGTATATATGTAAAAATATTTTTAACCTTTATATATCTAATTTAAACAAATAAGAATGTAAATATACTAAATACTAATCATAGTGGGGGTGATAATAGTTAAATGGATTAATCCTAATCTTATAAATACAAGACTGACAAATTAAAAAATTAAAAAATGTATCCATTTTAAATGGATGGTACCAGTCAAGGATCCGTCACTTGACACTCAGCCCAACAGGTGAGGGGCCGGGGACCGGCCCAGCACCTGTTGGACTGAGGTACACCGCCTGGGTAATACCTAGGAGGTCCACCCTCCCAGGCCTTGCCACCGGGCTTTCCGGTGGGGCAAGTTTATTGCTTGTTGCCTGAGGCGCCCCGACCGGGGAATGCCGACGGGGTTACTCAGGCAATTTTTAAAATTGCAGGAGTGCCCCTCCTTTAGGGGAGCCTGCTGGGTTACCACTTTCCGGCCTTGTGCCACATTTTGCTGAGTGGACAGCAAATAAATATAATCCATTTTAAATGGATAGTACCAGTCAAGGATCCGCCACTTGACACTCAGCCCAACAGGTGAGGGGCCGGAGACCGGCCCAGCACCTGTTGGACTGAGGTACACCGCCTGGGTAATACCTAGGAGGTCCACCCTCCCAGGCCTTGCCACCGGGCTTTCCGGTGGGGCAAGTTTATTGCTTGTTGCCTGAGGCGCCCCGACCGGGGAATGCCGACGGGGTTACTCAGGCAATTTTTAAAATTGCAGGAGTGCCCCTCCTTTAGGGGAGCCTGCTGGGTTACCACTTTCCGGCCTTGTGCCACATTTTGCTGAGTGGACAGCAAATAAATATAATCCATTTTAAATGTGGAAATTGATGAATCGCACAGGTAAGAAATTCATTTTTATAGTATGAAAAGGTTAGTAATTGCAATTAAGAATAGGAAATTGGATCAAATGTTTGTAACATGTCTTCTTCCTAAGATTAAGGGTGCTGGTGTTTGATCAACACTGCTGTGGAGCCATGATGTAATTACTGTTTTGTTTTCAAATCCCCGAAACAGTGTTTCATGGTAAACAACTGATGATCCATTGAAAAATAAATTATTGGTATTATAGTAAATTCGAGAGCGAGTTGATGCAGTGATTGCAGGTGATTAAATGACTTACTGACTAGACCGACTAACGAATGATTAAAAATATTTTTTGTATAGTTTTAAAGGTTAAAAACTTCAAAGACTATATATATATATATATATATATATATATATATAATATATATATATATATATATATATATATATATATATATATATATATATATATATATATACGCCGCTCCCCATATGGGGGTACCAAATTGGTCAAAGTGAAATTATTCCCAACTCGCATTTAGGTAAAAATGCACTTTCGTATAAATAATTAATTCATTCAAAACGTATTGCAAAAAATAAATAAATAAATAAATAAATAACATCTACGTAAATCGCGATATATCCGAACAGTCGTGCGAAGTGTCCAGTGGTAAGATTTCGAATCTCGCTATATTCAGCCACTCTGATGAGTCGGAGACGACGAAACACGTGTCAGTGGATAATTATATTTTAAAAACAATATATATGCCGTTCCTCCTTTGGGAGTACCAAACTGGTCAAAGGGAAAATTATTCACCACTCGCATTTAGGTAAAAATGCACTTTCGTATAAATAATTGAATTCATTCAACAAAGCGTATCGCAAAAACAAATAAAATAACACACACACACACACACACACACACACACACACACACACATATATATATATATATAATGTTAGCTCACCCCTTAGGGAAGTCAGGAATTTTAGAAACTCGTGCTCCCAGTCCTGAACCCCATCAAAATCTGTTTATTAATTTCTTTAATTGTTACTTTCCTTTTATAAATAAATAAATAAAAGTAGACTAATGCATTTGCTATTTACGGATGTCCGGCGTGAATGCAGACCCCGCGATCTTCACTTTCGGTCGTAATTTTCTTAATATAGTATAGAAAAAAAAGCAGCATCTGTACAAATGAAAAGTCGCCTTTAAATTGTAATAATATTGTACATGAAAAGATGTACTTTTTTTTTAAAATCCACTTGGATTGTTCTAGCAATGTAATTATATCAGTAATTAAATTTTCAATATAAACAAGAAACAGTAATTCATGCGATAAATTGCGGTCGACACTTAAATTAAGAAATTTAATTTTTTTAATTATTTATTTATTCCTATTTAAATCTACACAAAAACACGTGTGGAATGCCAAGTCATAATAGTTAATTAATTATAATTAATTATAATCCAAATTTATTATTTACTAGCATTTCAGCCCGGCGTTACCCGGGTGTTTAGATTTGTATGTTGAGCAAAAAAAAAAAAAAAATGTGGTAGTAGGAAGGCAGGCTCGAACCCGTACCGCAAAGGAGGAAAAGAACGGGGTAAAACCTAACGTAAAATTAAGGCTAGACAATCTAAAGAAGAGGATAACTTTAAAAAAATATCGGCGAAAAAAGTGACCCCCTGTAGAAAAGTGGCTAGTTGAAGGGGAAGATATTAATGTTTTTAGCCAATTTTTCGATATTTGTCGTATGAAAGGTCGAACTTTAAAACGATACTGATCTAGGTAAAATCCGTCGCCTCTATTGAAATTTTAAGGCAGACATGCAAACAGACATACATACATACATTTATATATTGGTGACTAAAAATTTTCGACCCAAACTGATGAAAAAGCTTGCCCTATCTCTGAATACCCTTTATGTAAAATTTCAAATATTTAGACCAGAAATTGTCTGAGTAATTTGGAAGAGACCACAGAGGTCAATTTTTTTAAACTTTGACCCCTATTATGACCCCTTAAAATTTATTGTTTGGAGCTCAAATCATTAAGTTAGATCCAAGGAACCTATATCTAAAATTTCAAGTGCGTAGACCCAAAATTGTCGGAGGAGTTTGGTAAAGTTCTTAAAGGTCAAATCGTTTAACTTTGACACCTTAATCGCCAAATTTCTGGCCAAAAACCGATCACAAAGATTTTCCCAAATCTCAGTACCCTGTATATCAAATTTCGAGTCTGTAAACTAAAAATTGACAGAGTTATTGCGTAGGGAAATGTACACACACACACACAGATATGTTCACTTCTATAGATATATAGATATACGGTTTTTTGGGGGGGCACTAATTGTGAGCAGATACGAGGTGCCTCTCTTATTGATAGTACACACTTGAAACTCTAGTCTTCTTCGAAGTAATCTCCTCCGGATGCAATGCACTTGTACTATTCCAACAACTTCTTGAAGGCACCATGGAAGTCCTCTTGTGTGAGCGCTTCAATGACCCTCGTTATAGCCTCTTTATCTCCTTACTTGTCTCATAACGACAGTGTCTAAGGTTTTCCTTGAGCTTAGGAAATAACCAAAAGTCACAGTAGGGAGGGTGAAGAACTGTTTTGATGCCCATCTTGGTCAAATAGTCTGTGATCTTCTTTGAGCACCTTTGGGACAAACTCCGCGAAAATCTTCCGCATCTTCAGTTCCTTGCGAATAATTGTGTGTACAGTTCCCACACTGACATCAAACTGCACTAATTATCTCTATAGACACACGACGGTCCTTATCCATGAAATTCTTTATTTTACCAATCAAATCTGGTGTTATGAGTTCTTTACTACCACACCTCTCATCCCGTACAGACCCCCCCCGCCTTCCTTGAATCTCTTATGCCACTCAAAAACTGATGCTCGTTTTATGTAGGATGGTCCCAAAGCAGTTTGAAGTATTCCATACGTTTCTGTGTCATTTTTTCCAAGCTTAAAACAGAATTTTATTGCATATCGTTTTTCTAAAGTGTCTTAACGTCCAGATTGTAGTTTTAAAATTCACCAGCTGTGACAATCGAGCTTTAGTAGGGTGTATTCCAATTCCTGCTGTAGCTGTTTATTTGAATATATAATGCCTTGAATTAACGCTTTAAATGCAAAAATCGATTATCATACTTCACTTGTGCTCTAAACAGAAACATTCATTTCGAACGCGCCCCTGTCATATCAAAGAACTTACTGTTGATTTTATATGTCGGGCGTTTCGGTTTGTATGATAATAAAACATTCCAAGTGCACTTGCGATGTTAGACTGTATAAGGTGTCAACTTTGGTCAACATCGAATGTTCCTTCTTTCATCGGATTTTTTCTGTTATCGATACTTATCGCAGACATTCCGATACAAAACCTATCTAAGAACATTGCCAGGTACATAAAGTACCTTCGTGTATAATTTCATAAAAATTGGCCTATCCGTTTTCGAGTACATAGGAAGCGAAAGTACACACACAAAGTTCCTTTTATATAATGGCTATATTATTATCCCTTTACTTAAGGATAAGGATGAGTACTGTCTGCGCAATAATAAATAAAATGCAGTCAATTAGCGTTTATGCAATATTCAGGACTTCTGCTGGTTAGAACACTCTAGATTGTCTAATGTATGCACACGAATTCGACGCTTGATAATTCTTAATTCCTTTCATTCCTGTGACAATTGTTTGATGGCCTTAAGGTAAAGGCTTAGCAAATAGAGCAAAAGGTAGTTTCGTGGCTGGGTTCAAATCTCATGACTGACAGGAATTTTCGTCCTATACACCGATGATTGCGTAAGCGTGAAACATTAGTGTGTGTAGGCAAGAATAATAAGTATTATTGTTCAATTATATTCATGTAACATAGCGCGTATCGTGCACCTGTGAGAAATCAGCAGCAACTGTAGGATAGCTGACTAGCAAAAATATTAACAGCAGCAGCCGTCTTAGCACATATGCAAATTAAGCAAGTGTGCACGTACTGACGTCACGGGAAGAAGATATAAAAGGAAAAAGGGGCAGCACGTGGTCGATTTGCGACAGGATGAAACACTAGTGTCTGTAAGTAAAAAATTATTTATAGTAAATAATTGTTAACCCCTAAAAGAACTCGGTTCTTATCGTTGAGCACTTTACAGTTGAAATGAAAGTCGATCAATATAAGCTTGCATTCACAGATCATGGTGTTATAATGATTAGAAAACTCTGACAGACGTTAAGACATTTAAAATAAATGTTTAAATTTCAACAATATTTCTAGCGGTTGACGGTGGCCATGTGGATTTGTTCCTTGCTAATGAAATCAGAGATGGCTCCGTTGCTGGGTTAGAATCTCCCGACTGGCGGTAATCGTTATAGCCTGATGAAACTCTAGTGTCTATAGGTAAAAAATTATATAATATATATATATATATATATATATATATATATATATATATATATATATATATAAGTTAGTAGGAAAACCAACGAAGTGCTTGATTATATAAGAAATAATATTAATAATTTTATTTAGATATTATATATTGTGTCGTGGGATGCGTATATTTTGTCTATCTACTCGCTCTAAAATCATGAAAAAAAAAACGTGAAAATTTCACGGTAGGTGAACATTTTTAAAACATGATTAAAATGATTTTTAAAAAATGAAAAAAGCAAATAACGAGAAATTTAAAACAATTTTTAGCAAGTTTTTTAACCTTTGAAAACTATAAAGAATTGATTTTAAAAAGTTTAGATTTTTTCCAATGAAATTTTTTTTTTTTTTCTGGATAAATTTTATATAAATTATAAAGGAACAGATATCAATTCACTTGCACATTTTTTTTTTTTAATTTTGAAAAGAAGCTACATTAAAAAAAACTTACAGTCGCCTCTCAACATGACTTCTTTTAAATTATAAAATAACCAATTTGAAACTGTAAACACACAGCCATGTTTTGTTTTGCTTTTTGTTTTTTGTTTAAGTTTTTGGAGAGGAATGGTTTTAATGATTTTTAACCGATAAAGAGCGACTATAAATGGAGATAATTCGTTTCTCATTCATTAATGTTTGCGATGATGACGGTCTTTGGTGACACTAGACAAGTAAATTAATATTTAGATTACCGCCTGTTCTTTTTCCTGGTCTCGTTTAAAAAGAAATGCCTGAAAGCGAAAGGCGAATAGCTAATGGTGATTATCGTTAACCGCAGTTTCCCACTTTGTTTCTTTTATAACTTTAACATTAATAGTTTAAAAAAAAAAAATAGCAAAACAAACATAACATTGGGTCCAGAGCTTAGAACTGTAGTTTTCGTTTTATTATTTTTAAGTCGCTTTCTGTTTGATAAAGTGTACAGTTTTAGTGAATGTTTTTCGTGTGTTTAGCATTTTATTAAAGGAAGACATGTTAGAAAATTTACTCAGTTTTTTTTTTGTTTGTTTTGTTTTTTGTTTGTTTGTTTTTTTTTAATCATATATGAAAGCATTCTCTGTCGTCGGCAACAGCTGGAGTCTTTAGGAGGGTTGTATAATTTATTTACTTAGTGCGCGCAATATTAACATTAGCGTAAGTAGATTCTGGAACTATGCCTTTTTGACAAGTTCTGGTAGGTTTATGTATGATATAATAACTACATTGTATTCCTAATTATTACTGTCATTCGAGGCAATCTTTATATATATCTAGAAAACTGTGTGTGTGTGTGTGTGTGTGTGTGACAGGACCCTTCTCAACCTATATACTCAACGAACGTTTGACCTACAGACTTGCAATTTGGTATATAGGATAATCATACATGTGGAAAAAATTTTAATCCATTTTCATCTGGGAAAAAATAGTTTCTAAGTGGTCGAAATTGAAAAAAATTAATACGTTCGGGTCGGCGGATTTTTTAAACAGTTTTCAACAGTTTAACGAATGCGCATGCGCAGTCGTGAAATATGACAGCTTCTTTATGTTAAGAATAAAAAGGCTTCAGAACAATTTGTAACGGTCGTGTCAAGCTGGTGTATTAGTTATCGTACAGCCTTTAGGTCTTGGTTTACATCTCAGCTCGAGTATTATTATTATTATTATTATTATTATCATTATTATTATTATTATTATTATTGTTATTATTATTATTATTATTATTATTGTTATTGTTATTATTATTATTATTATTATTATTATTGTTATTATTATTATTATTATTATTATTATTATTATTATTGTTATTATTATTATTATTATTATTGTTATTATTATTATTGTTATTATTATTATTATTATTATTGTTATTATTATTATTATTGTTATTGTTATTGTTATTATTATTATTATTATTATTATTATTATTATTATTATCATTATTATTATTATTATTGTTATTGTTATTATTATTATTATTGTTATTGTTATTGTTATTATTATTATTATTATTATTATTATTATTGTTATTATTATTATTATTATTATTATTGTTATTATTATTATTATTATCATTATTATTATTATTATTGTTATTGTTATTATTATTATTATTGTTATTGTTATTGTTATTATTATTATTATTATTATTATTATTGTTATTATTATTATTATTATTATTATTATTGTTATTATTATTATTATTGTTATTGTTATTATTATTATTGTTATTATTATTATTATTATTGTTATTGTTATTATTATTATTGTTATTATTATTATTATTATTATTATTATTATTGTTATTATTATTGTTATTATTATTATTGTTATTGTTATTGTTATTATTGTTATTATTATTATTATTATTGTTATTATTATTATTGTTATTGTTATTGTTATTATTATTGTTATTATTGTTATTATTATTATTATTGTTATTATTATTATTATTATTATATATATATATATATATATATATATATATATATATATATATATATATATATATATATTAATTACAGGAAGTAAGCTGTCTATAAAAATAGATAATACTCACATACACATGTCTCTTTTTCTGCATGAATGAAAATATAATATTTATGCATATTTTACGACCGGGCAATGCTGAGCAACGTCACGCGGTCTGCTAGTATATCTATAAAGTGAGAACGTGTGTGTGAGGACATTTCTCATCGTATATACTTAACGGATTTTTGATCAACAGATTTGTTGAAGTTTGGTATATAGGGTAATCAAACATGTGGAAAACTATTTAATCCGTTTTTTATCCGGAAACAATGATTGCTAAGGAAACAATGATTGTTAAGGGGTCAAAATTGAAAAATTTGGTACGTGCGGCTCATCGGATTTTTATCTGTTTGTCAACTGTTTCATGAATGCACATGCGTGAATGGTCTACATGACGGATCAGTTATGTTAAGAATAAGTAGGTTTGAAAACACTTTTAAAGGCCGTGTCAAGCTGGCCTAATGGTTATCGTAAATAACTCTTTGTCTTTAGCTTTTGGTTTCGATCTCAGCTCGAGTATTTTTTTTTTTTTTACTTTCAAGAAGTGAACTGTTTAGAAAAATAAACAATACTCGCATGCATGTGTCTCAGTTTTTTTTCTGTTTTTTTCTGTTTTTTTCTGTTTTATTTTTAAACTTCACTTTTTAAAGGAATTTGACGTTACGTTTTAATACCTATGCTATTTCTGTTTATAATAAATAATAATTCTGCATTGATTAAATATTGGTGCTTATTTAAATATTGGTGCGTATTTTACGACCGGGCAGTGCCGGGCAATGGCAGACAATCTACTAGGATATATACAAGGTGAGGCAGAACAACTTGCTTATTTGGAATAGCAATTAAATTTAAATAAACAAGTTGCTCTGTACCACCCTATATATATATATAATATATATATAATATATATATATATATATATAATATATATATAATATATATATATATAATATATATAATATATATATAATATATATGTATATATATATATGTATGTATATATATATATATGTATGTATATATATATATATATATTATTGATATTATTGGATTAAAGAAATAAAGTAGGATTATTTAAATGAATAGCAATTAAGAAAAAAGAAGCTCAACATTTAAGGTGGAGCTTATGTATATTAAGAACATTTTTGACAAAACAAAATATACACTGGTATATATAGGTTTATTTATCGGTTCAGATTAGGACAGGTCATCAATGGTAGGAGAGTTTAAATATGCTCTTTATACCTAGGTATTTCGAAGTTTAATGCTTCTCATCAGAAGAGGATATAAGAAACTAGTTAATTATAAACATGAATATTTCCGATATTTTGATATTATTCCAATGTGCGTTTAAATGATTACTGAGCCAAAGTATCTACATGTATAAAATTATCTTGTCGAATTTTTAACGTTAAACCCAAAATAGCCTTTAAGATATCAAATGATACCCTTTTACTGATTAGCTAATTTTTTTAAACTCTTTCTCAATCCAATAGGCGTATTGCCACTTCGACATAAGGGGTTACTATTTGGGATCATGTGTTCAGCGGTCTATGTAGGGAGTTGAGCAGCAATACATCTATTCGCATTATATTTAAAATACCTGGAAGACGGTACTATCAAGAAATCGCCGGAGAGATTAGTAATAGAAGCAGAGTCCAAAAGACTATCACAAATCTAATACGGTCTCGCACTATCTATCCAACTCCAACCTCTATCCCATCGCCCCAATGTTGCATCCCGTTCCTGTTTTATAAGTACTTTAATGGAATGTATTCTGATGAACGAGTGGCACTTGTGTCTCCTCGACGTAAATACTCCCAACTAACCTGACAAGCAAAAAAATCCCACCCCTTCACTTTTGAGGTCCGTAGTGGCCGAAAAGCATTCTATTGTAATAGTTTTTTCTTTGGGACTATTAGACTTTGGAATTCTCTCCCTGTTCCCTGCTTCACTAACTGTACCAAACTAAAAAAAAAAGTTTAAATATAATATAAGCAGACATCTCGCTGTTCAAACCTCGCTACTGTTTTTTGTTAGACGCGATTCCTAATAGTAGACGGCCCTGTCGGTGGGGCATTAGAATACACCGACTGCCCCCCTGCAGAGGATAAAAGTCCCTCAATGGGGGTCCTGGATATGACCTTAAACTATATCCAGTGGTGAGGCCCCAGCTTGTGGGCTTTGGGGAGTGTGGAGCCACCCTTTAATTACCATTGCTCCCAGGTCTACTCTTACCCAGAGTGGTAGTACCTGTTAGGGTCCCAACTATGGGTTAACTAGAAACCGACTTGAAAACAACAAATATATTCTTATTAAAAAATTTTTCTTCAAAATCTTTGGATTCGGCATTAAATAACCCGAAAAGGGTTGATATGCCGTAAAACAAAAACAACCAACCAACAACCTAATAGTAGAGTCTTGCGTTTCAAGCGGCAATATGCCTTGTTTGGTGCGAAAAAAAAGGGGGAAGCAGAGACCATGTTGATATTATCGATACATTTAAGTTTGTTTATTTTTGTGATCGATCAATTGATTACCTATTTAAAACAACTTCGTAATAAGACCATACAACTTTCCACTGAAAGGAAGCATAACAAACGAGGTTCCTTCTTTGTTGCCTATTTAAACACAAAAACCAGTTTCCTGCGAAATTGCGGTTCGCTTTATACACCAAGTCGCCATTGGTAAATAAGACGACGAGAAAAGAAAATGGCGTCTCATTCTTTGTGATTACCTCTTTTCTTTCATTTATAAATTAACTTCTCAAGGAAGTTCGTTTAAAAACTTTCTTTTATTTTTCATTTTAGGATTGTCTTTGCTTTGTTTGGATTTTTTTATACTAGATTTTTAATCTTATCAAGGGTTTTCTTTGTTGCATGAAAATAGGAGAGAAAACCGTGAGAAACTATTTTCGTTCTCTTTCTTTCAGATTTGGGTTTAGGTACCTGTTTACCGGCAAATCAACCTTTTCAGGGTGATTTAATAGCTTATTATTATTATTATTATTATTATTATTATTATTATTATTATTATTATTATTATTATTATTATTCACTCACTAGGAGTTTTCAGACAGGCCATAATCTAAGAATTCTCTTTGAGAACAACTTGTGGTGTGAGTGACTACAAGTTTCCCCAAATTTTCAGTACTCTCCACCTCTTTCGATAACATTTGCAGATTAATTTGCGTTATCGCAACAACCGTTTGCATTTCATTTCTCGTTGGTAATGTGGTGTAGTCACATGCACGTCGATCGATTTTTCGTCAGAAAAACTTGTAACGCAAAATTCGTTTTTTTTATAAAAATATTATTTTTTTAATATTGCCTCGTGTGCGTGCGCCAAGCTAGAGACGAAGAGGGTAGACAGGAGAGTGAGTGGGTTGAACTGATGGCTGGCTGCTTCTGTTCCCTTCTGCCTTCCCTATGGCATGTATATATGTGACCTGTTCTTTGACAGGTGTCTAACCTCTGCAGCAGTGAGAGTAAAGTACTTGATTTTTCACCGCCGGCGAAATCAGTTTTGACAGCTTCACCCCAATCGTTCAGTACGTTTTGACTATCAACTGTCATGCATATATGTGCAGTTTGACAGTAGCGGTCATTGGTCTTCATTGGAATTTGAGTGGCAATAACCCTCCCTAAGCTCCCAGTTCTGTTTGCACTCATCCAGTGGAGGCCTGTCGCCATAGAATGAGGTATATGCTATCCTATTTCAACCCCATATAAATAGCGGTGTGACTATTAAGATAAAGTATTTTAAGAAAATTACACTAAAGTTAATCTTATCAGAATCAATTATGTTGTTTTTTTTTCTGTTAACCTTAGACTGAAATTAATACTAATATTAAATTGCCACGAATTGGGTAATATGCGAATGATAAAAAAAATTAACTATATATTCGTTCGCGTTAATTAAATATGAGCATATACGAAAATCTTAGGCAATACAATTTTGAATATACTATTTTCCTTGATCCTCAATGCACAAAAAAATATTAAAGTTAACAACATTAAAGGGGTATTTTAATAGAACGTTAAAATTGGAATCCTAATGTTTAATTAGCATAAGCTTCTATGATTTTTAGTTAACTCTAATCGAAAATTAAGTTTAATACTCATACCTGTGTAATTATTTGATTATTATTAATCAGTAAGTTTTTCTTAATATTTTTTTATGGTTTTGAAGTTGTTTTTATGTATTTTAGGCTCGTTTTAGGGTTTTAAAGTTTTTTGTTTATTTTCTATAGATTTTAAAGAAATGTTGGACTAACTATAGGAGGCGCTCGGTCTTGCCCGGTCGTAAAATACCCTTAAATATAATATTTTGATTTATGCAGATTTTATATATTTTCACACTCTTTATCTGTTCCTAAATCAAAACGTAGATTCCATGAACAAAGCTTCTTTCTTAGAAGTGCACGCTGTGGAATTCTCTTCCGTTTGCCTGTTTCCCACCTGACTACAACTTGGATGTCTTCAAGTCCAACATAAACAAATTCCTGATGAACCGATTCCTTAAGTAAGACACTTTATCAAATCTCCAACACTAACGATTACTACGATACTATCTCATTGATTACTGTACACGCAATAACCCTTATCCCCGAGTGACTTCTGGGCCTTGATAAGTGGTGACCACCATGTAAAGAAAAGAATATATATTATTAGAGAGTCAATTCTCTATTGATTATTATATTTTATGTTGTACCCAACGTATAGTAGTGAATTCGAAAGTTTTAAAAACATATGTATTGGTTGCAATCAGCTAAACTTGAAACCAAAACTAGAACTTATAAAGGATTCTCGGTAAAATTATTTATTTATTACAAGATTGAAGCAAGCAAAGACGGATGGATGGTCCATAGAGTTTTATAATTATCAAGATTTTATATATATATATATATATATATATATATATATATATATATATATATATACAGAGAGAGATAGAGAATAAAAGACAAAACTTATATTCCAAAATTTATGATGTTGACCATCTTACAATTTATTCCTTTAATTCAGTTGACTTATACAATTCTTGACAGTATCTGCTGTCAAAAGCACAAAATCAATCACTAAATTATTATATCAATCATATTGATTGGAATATAATTTTTTTTTTGTCATTTATTCTCTATATTGCTCTGTAAGTACATTGTGCTTCTTAAATAAGGATTGGTATATACTAGAAGAAAAGATATTTCTACATATATATATATATATATATATATATATATACATACATTTATATATATATACACTTGTACATATATTTGTGTATATATATATACATTTTTGTGTGTATATATATACATTTGTATATATATATATACATTTGTGTATATATATATACATTTGTGTATATATATACATTTGTATATATATATATACATTTGTGTGTATATATATACATTTGTGTATATATATATACATTTGTATATATATATACATTTGTATATATATATACATTTGTATATATATATATACATTTATATATATATATACATTTATATATATATATACATTTATACATATATATATATACATTTATATATATATATATATACATTTATATATATATATATACATTTATATATATATATACATTTATATATATATATATACATTTATACATATATATACATTTATATATATATATACATTTATACATATATATATATATATACATTTATATATATATACATTTATATATATATATATATACGTTTATATATATATACAATTATATATATACATTTATATATATACATTTATATATATATACATTTATATATATATATGCATTTATATATATACATTTTTATATATATATGCATTTATATATATACATATATATATGCATTTATATATATACATTTTTATATATATATGCATTTATATATATACATATATATATATAAATGTATATATATACATTTATATATATATGCATTTATATATATACATTTTTATATATATATATGCATTTATATATATACATATATATATATATATAAATGTATATATACATTTATATATATATATACATATATATATACATTTATATATATATACATTTATATATATACATATATATATACATTTATATATATATATATATATAAATGTATATATATACATTTATATATATACATATATATACATTTATATATATATATATAAATGTATATATATACATTTATATATATATATATATATATATATATATATATATATATAAATGTATATATATACATTTATATATATATATACACACATTTACATATATATATATACACACATTTATATATATATGTACATTTATATATATATATATATATATATATATATATATATATATATATTGTCTGACATATTACACTTTCTTGTATTATGTTTGGCAGATATTTCATATAAAAATGATTAATGAAGAAAAAACGAACACTAACTCTGTATAGTTTTAATAGTTTTAAAGAACTACCATATTTTATCTTTGGGTCAAAATCCGATCTGCAGAAGGCGTGGTCCGGACGAATTAATTCATGACAAAATCTTGCTAGAGCGACAAGAACCGATCAATGTGAATGCCAGACATTTGCGTGAAAATGTTGATTGACTTAAGTTGCCATAGCAACAGTATTCGTCGCAATGCACATTTTGCAGATGCGTCCTTTCGTCTTTATCAAATGCTCTGTCCCTCCGTTTGTCTGCCTGTCTGTCACGCATCAGTTTGCACTCTATTTGAAAACAGCTTCGTTTATCGTCAGTCACCTGAGGCGCCTCTAACGAAGAATGTAGATAGGGCTTTCTGAAGGCCAATGATAACTATAACTCTTTATCTTTTGGCCTTGTGCCATATATTCCCGCGTTCGTAGGAAAGTTAAAACTACGTCTCTATTAACGTGCCTCTTTGTGAGGTCACAATAAGACAAAATGTCGATTTTTATATGCGAGGAAAATCCAGTTCTTCATAAGGGAAAATCTGGATTGGGACAAAAAGAAAAGTTGCTCCAATCTAGAAGTATTTCTCCTTTACTCACCGAAGATACGATACTACACTTCGTTCTGTCCCAAAATCCCAGATATTTTAAAATCTCACAGTTCAGTTTAGAATAGCATTTTCGTGAATAAGTGCATAGACTGAAAGTGCGCGTCTTCTGTTGAATGCGTCCTTTCAAGCTTAAGTTTGAAATGGCATTTTTAGTTGTCCACGATCTCGATATGAAACTGTCCGTCCGTCGGGTTAGGGTTTTAATGGTTACGTTTGAAATATTATTTTTATTACGAGGCGTATAGACTTGATTGGCTCATCTTTTTTTTATGTGTGAAGAACACAGTTTGTATTATGTCGATTGTTCGGAGTACTGTTCTCATCTTAAGTATTCTTTTTCACAATGTTTCGACTACTGTAACCTCCGACCTTCTTCAGGTTTATCTTGTCGAATTCTGAAAACTTTTTGTTAAACTCGGAAATCTGCACAGATTATCGATCAGAACCTTTTATTTAATCTACCGGGGAGAAGGGATAACATACTCTCGTTTCATTCATCATAGAATCGAATAAAAGTCCTAAATAATTCGCAGTTGTATTTTTGAGTGTAGCCCGCATTGAGGATTGAACTTTAAACCTCAAAGATATGTGTAACTTTCACATAAATTTTATCAAGTACTTTATGCGTTATGCCATGGATCCTTCAGAATAGTGGTCCGAATAATACGAATTATCAACCTTCATCTCAAAATGTCAGAAACATGAAAACACCAACTAAAAAAAAACATCCGTGCATTACTGGCTAGGCAAAATCAAATAGCACTTACACCGATCAACATAAAAATTGAATGGATACATTTTTAGAATATTAATTCTTTCTTTTCCAGTGTATCGGTAGTCGATATTATTATTATTATTATTAGTAGTAGTAGTAGTAGTAGTAGTAGTAGTAGTAGTAGTAGTAGTAGTAGTAGTAGTGCGTTCGTTAACCTAACAGTGCTGTGATGTTTTACACCGGTTATTATTTTCACTCAAGATCGAGTTTTTACTCTCAAGCCAGTGAGCATATTCAAAGTGCCAGTTAGATGAAAAACACCTGGCGTAAGATGTTTGTTGCGCCAAGAAGCACTGACTTCTAGAGTACGGTGATGTTATAGTTGATTCCCAAGGAGTTCAACTGTTTCTAGGGGTCGTCTCTAATTGAACCGAGCGCACCTATGGTGATTGGCACGATGGAAGTTTTCTTGCTCCACAACCTAGCAATCTTCAACCTCAGTTTCTGATAGTTCCTTAGTTTCTCACTCTTATTGCCTGCTAAGTTGATATCGCTTGGGAAAACCACATTAATAACTTGGCATTCATAGGTCTTTCTGTTCACAACTACAATATCCGTTTCTTGTGGGTCATCTCTCGGTCACATTGAACCATGAAATTCTACAGAATCTTAATTTCTTCATTTTCCATTACCGCTTCTGGGTGATGTTGGAACCACTTGTTTGTCACTTGCATTCCAAACTTATGGCACAAACCCCGATGCAGATTTGCGCATACTTTGTAATGACGTCGTTTGTACTCTTCTTGAACAAGTGTACACCACGCACTAACAATGTGTGACACTGGTTTCAAGAGTCACACCACACAGCCTGCATTTATCAGAAAAGTCATTTCCGAAGATGTTTTTATTGATTGGCATTTTTATTTAGTACCTGCTCCTGGGTAGCAATTATAAGATTTTCTGTCTCTCTTTTCAAGTCACCTTTAGATATAAAATCCTAAGTGTCTTGGCATTTTAGCCTGAGTAGCTCGATTAAAGTTTAATTTTTTCCAACTCCGTCATCTTTTCTATTTCGATTCTTTCCTTGCATCCTTGCTTATCTTCCAATGATTCTTTATCTAATTCATCTTTTTTCACTAATGCTGCAAGTAATATTTCTAAACTGCTAGCTAAGTAGTTGTACACACTTCTAAGCCCTCTCCTCAATACATTCTTCAATCTCAATCAGACATCCCCCCCTTATTCCTTGTAATATACAGTCTAAGCACATTAGACTTTGGGTGAAGTGCTCCATACTTAACTAATAATTTCCGTGTGTTTCTATCCAGCCGTTTCATTTCCTCCCGTATTCCGCTTATAAAAGATGCACTGTATTGAATTACAGCAACAGTCCATGAATTGGTGACTATGAACAGCTTCCTACCATTCAATCGAGGTTTTAGGAGCAGTTTGAGTTTCTATAATACATATACACTGCTTTCATCGTCTTTGAAATTTCATTACAGAGCATCGTGTCAAGTTCAAGCACCCCAGTTACTTGTAGCCTCATGTATCAGAATCTTCTAATCTTTCACCATTTGGCAAGATGATATCTTTCATGTCTGTTCTGTTCCCCCGTTAACGAGCAACGACTGCACATTTAGAAATTCCAAACTCTATATTTATGTCTCCACCCCATTGTTGTACAGTCTTGCCAGACAATTATTATTTTTTTTTTTTTTATCAAATTATTTCATTATATTTATTATTATTTTTTAATTATTTTTCTTTTATTATTATTATTATTATTATTATTATTATTATTTTATATTTATTATTATTTTATATTTATTATTATTTTATTATATTATTTTTATCAAATTATTATTTTATTATATTTAGTATTATGTTTTAGTATTTTTATTTTATCATTATTATTATTATTATTCATATTATTATTTTATACTTATTATTTTTATTATTACTTTATTTTTATCAAATTTATTATTTTATTATATTTATTATTATTGTGTATTATTTTTATTTTATTTTTATTTTATTATTATTATTATTATTTTATTATTTAATATTTATTATTTTTATTATTATATCATTTTTTATCAAATTTATTATATTTATTATTATTATTATTATTATTGTGTATTATTTTATTTTTATTTTATTATTATTTTATTATTTAATATTTATTATTTTTATTATTATATTATTTTTTATCAAATTTATTATATTTATTATTATTATTATTGTCTATTATTTTTATTTTATTTTATTATTATTATTATTATTATTATTATTATTATTATTATTATTATTATTATTCGTAATCACTAGTCACACAGGCTATCATCAGAAATTATTCACTGACAGTAACCGATGGTATTCCCTGGAGTATAGATGACAGCAAGTCTCCCATATTACCAGTACTCTTCGTCTTTTTCGGTAACCTTTACATATGAATTTGTGTTATCGCAATAGTAGTTTGATTTTTCGCTGGCAATGATCATTGGTCTTCACTGGAATTTGAGTGACAAAGTCCCAGGTCTACTTAGTACTTTCACTCATCAGTGTTTCCATCCTCTTTGACTCTTCGACTATTTGGTATGGTGCCAGTCAATGCTGGCACTATTTTTGTGTGGGGGGGAGGTGGAGGGCTCAACCTACAATTTTGCAATTCTGTTACTTTTTTCTCTATGATCGGTTAGCCTTTGTCATTCATGGAGATTGAATTCCGTAATCGAGTTTTCCTTGAGATTTCAGCTGGTTTCAGCATTACTGTCCGTTGCATAGTTTGATTCTTAATTCCGATTTCTCCTAGTCTTTTTCCAAGTTCTGTGGGACGGTTCCTAATGCTTATACATTTATTGGCATTATATTGACTTTCTTCGAGTTCCATATTCCTTCCAATTTTCTGGCAAGTTCCGTATATTTGCTTAGTTTTCTGTCTCTTTGATCTTCGCCTTGTGTCTGTTGGGACGTCAAAATTTACAATTTGATAGATTCTTTC
Organism: Euprymna scolopes; assembly: GCF_053919585.1. NCBI lineage: Eukaryota > Metazoa > Mollusca > Cephalopoda > Sepiida > Sepiolidae > Euprymna > Euprymna scolopes. Next base: position 49,560,018 of record NC_136518.1, read on the forward strand.
TATCTTTCTAATTATTATGACGTCCGGTCTTCTAGCTTGGATGAGTTTATCTGTTTATGCCTCCATATTCAAAAGAATTTTGTGGATTTCGTTTTTCAGTACAGTCTCCGGTTTTTGTTCGAACGATTTGTCTGCATGTTCGACGTTCAGTTGTGAACTGCTTTCCTCGTGCGGTCGTGTCTGTCAATATATTCCTTATGGACTAATTTGTAGCATTCACTTATGTAGTTCATTGTTTCATCTCTTTGTCCACAGAGTTTATATTTACTGTTTTCCTCTGTTTTATATTATTATTGTTGTTGTTATTATTATTATTATTATTATTATTATTATTATTATTATTATTATTATTATTATTTACTCAGTAGAACACTAAGAGTATTCACACAAACCATCATCAAAGATGGCTCTTTGAGAACTTGTGGTGTTCCCTGGAGTTCGAGTGACAAGTTTCCACTAACTTCCAGTACTCTCTACCTCTTTCGATAACCTTTGCAAAAGAATTTGCGTTGTCACAACAGCCGCTTACGATTGATTTCTCGTTGGCAGCGACACTTGGTCTTAACTGGGATTTGGATGGCAATAAACCTCCTCAAGGACTCAGTCCTCTTTGCACTCATCCAGCGGAGGTCTGGCTAGTGCTTTCTCTCCTTAACCTTTCGACCCTCTTTAACTCTCATTATTTGGTGTGATGTCCGATAATTGTGACACCTTGACAAAAAAAAGGAGGGGCAGTATTTTACAATTATACAGTTTCAGTTTTCATGATTCTAAGTAATGTTTCTTTGTGTTTTGCAGCTGTAGTCGTTTCTGTGTGTCCAGTTTGTGTGTAATTTATGTGTGATGCTAGTTGCCACACTCAAGGGTTTTCCTAAATATTTCTGAAGTTATCATTATTGAAATTCGTTGTATCTTCTCGCCCATTCCGCTGATTCCATTCTCTCCCATTTTACTTTGAAAGTCTTTCGGTATTGTTCCCAGTGCTCCTACTATTAGTGGTGTTATCTTGACATTCTTCATTTTCCCGACGCCTTTTGAGCTCCCTATGTCCTTGATCTTCACTCTGTGGTCTGCTGGAAAGGCAAAATCTACAATCTGACATGGCATTTCCTTCTTGCTAATTATTATTATCATTATTTATTATTATTATTATTATTATTATTTATTAATATTATTATTATTTAATATTATTATTATTTTTTATTATAATTTTTATTATTATTTTATTATTATTATTATTACTATTATTTTATTATTATTATTATTATTATTGTTATTGTTTTTAATATTATTATTTTTATTATTATTATTATTTTCATTATTATTATTATTATTATTATTATTATTATTATCTATTATTATTTTTTGTATTGGTGTTATCTTTATTATTATTTTATTATTATTTTTATTAGTTTTATTAATATAAGTTTTATTTTTATTATTTTTATTATTTTATTATTATTTTTATTTTTATTTTTAATTTTTATTATTATTACTATTATTTTATTTTTATTATTATTATTATTATTATTATTATTATTATTATTATTATTATTATTATTATATGGAAGTAAACGTTGTTTTGACAGTTAATATACACACGTATCAGTAGCATGCGCTGACACACTTATGTAAATTAGATTCCGTGATGAAAAAGAGGATTCACTCTTTCTCTAAATGCTTAGATATATTAAAAATATCAGAGCATAGTTGAATCAACATAAAGGGACAGGGGGTAGGAAAAGTACATCCATAGCTAAGAGATGTGTGACTTGTTCAGCTAATTGTAACTTAAAAATAAAAAAAGAGATTATTTCAAACATAACTCAACCCCAGAACTAAATTCTATTCTTGTTTCCTTAAATTTGGTCAGTCTGCCACGGTTACGTCTGAAGAATCATTCCCATCGATAACCGCGCATGTGGACGTATCATGAAACCATCTATTTTATCTTTTAATAAGGTTGTCTGCTCTCGTTTCCATGGCAACTGTGCATCTTTATCGGGTCAGAAGATACGAATTTGCACAAGTGTGATTTAATCAATGTTCTGCGTGTCTTTGGTAGAATCGTGGTGCCATTACTTTTTTTTTTCACTTGGCAACAAATGAAATGCCAACACTGTTCAGCCTAGCTGAGTTTAAAAAAAAAAAAAGAAAGAAAGAAACTCTGAGTCTAGTCAGTACGGGGTAGATGATCATTTGAGAACACAAGGCCATGCACGCAGAAGAACGGCGACGCATTTTTGCAAATAACTTAACTGGTCAAAACTATCTCTCTTGACCGAAATATCCATGCGACTTTCGAAGACTTTTTCATTTTAACTTGGGAGTCACCGCTTATCAAGGCCCAGAAGCCATTCGAGAATAACAGTTAATGAGTGTCAGTAGACGGTATGAAAACACCGTGATGATCGGTAACGGTGCGAAATTGGGTAGGGTTTTATTATTTAAGAGGTAGACTTGAAAAAGACCACGTTATAGTCAGTAGCGGGGCAACCCCACGGTAGTGTGTTCCGCAGATGGATAGTTCTAGGAAAAAAAAACTTTACTCGTAGAATTTTTGTTTTGTTGTAGACATAGATAGGGAGCAAGGAAAATTGTTGACAGTGGTTGTAGCTAGACGAGTAACTGTTGCGAATGTTTTAATAGGAAACTATAGATTGAAGCTCAGTCGAGCACTTGCCATGAAAATACCGACAGGGCAGAGATAAATTCGCAACGTCTCTTCTGCGAGAAAAAGGGCGTAGGAAGGTTAAAAGGTTTTCACTCGCTAGATTTCGAAGACGATTTTGTACATAGTCAAAGCAAGAGAGGGTGCTTTTATTGAATTCAATATCCTCTAGAAATTCCTTAATTAACCCCGAATTTCTGCGATTACACGAACATATAATAAATATTTTCTAAAAGTTTTTGATTTCTGGAAGGATAAAGTTCACAAAATATCCTTCAGGACATTATTTTTCTCTGAAATAACAATACAATAGTTCCAATAAAATGTATATACTCTTTAAATTATCCCAACTTGCTACATGAATAGGCTATGCCACGTTCCCAAGAGATGTCTAGGAATAAAGAATGGCACTTCCAGCAGGATGGAGCACTTCCCCACTATCATCATGACGTAAGAGCATATCTTGATAGTCACTTGCAAAACAGATAGTTAGGACGAAGAGGAAGTATCGAGTACTGTCCACGCTCACCGGATTTGACACCCCCAATGGATTTTTCTCTTTTGTTGGAGTGAATAGGTGGGGGCATGTTAAACACGGGGTTCACATCACAAAACTAGCCAAAATGAATGAGTTGAAAGCAACCCTTGAAAGAAGATGTGTCAACATACCAATTGAACTGATTTGGTTGGACCACAATGCCCAATAAGTTAAACATTTTCGATAATTAACTGATTTCTATACTTGTTCACAGTATGTTGATGTATGGAACTTTTCTTATAATAAATGTTGTTTTTTATGGTCATTTAAAGAGTGTATACATTTTATTGGGGCACTCTGTATTTCGAAAATATGTCCTGAACAAAAGATTATTAATGCAGTGCAATTATTTTGCCGATTTGAACTTTCGTCTCGAAAATGAAAAACTGTCTGCTTTTGGAAATATTTATTTATAACAATAATGACCTTTTGCTATGTATAACTTTTTTTTCTAGTCTTTTTCCCCCTCACAAGTTCTTTGGGATTGTTCCTAGTGCTCCTGAAATTGTTGGTATTATATTGATTTTTATGTTCCATATTCCTTTCGGTTCTCTGAAAAGTTCCGCATATTTGTTTCGGGTTTTCTTTCTTTGATCTTCACCATGTGTCTGCTGGGACTGTGACGTTGTCCGCGAACCAAGACACGTTGTGTCCAGCCTCAGTCGCAAAGGAGACTAAAACAAAGAATATGAAATAACTCCAACTCGCTTTTTCTTTGTAGCAACAGCGTTTATTTCCTCGTTGGTACAGTCGTGACGTCACCTACGTGATCTAAAACGTTTTCCATGTCTCTCACGAGATCTCGAACATTATGTCGTCTCCCTCATGATCATTTTCTTTCTCTTTTTATAATAATTTTGCATTTTATTTTCTTCTTGTTAATTATTATAATGTCCGAACTTCTTGCTTGGATGAGTTTATACGTTTGTACATCCATGTGTGGAGAAACGTGTGTGGTCAGATCGGGAAATTACATCACAAACAAAGCTAAGTGTTTATGAAGCATGCGTTATCACTACGCTGCTATATGGGTCAGAGACTTAAACAATATATAGAAAGCATCTCAAGTTATTGGAAAGTTTTCACCAAAGTTATATTCGGAGAATACTTAATATTAACTGGAGGACTCGAATGCCTGACACTAAGTTCTTGGGCGATCAAATAGTACTCATATTGAAATGAAAATCATCCAAAATCAGATGCGCTGGACTGGACACTTTGTTAGGATGAAGGACTTCCTAAACAACTGTTTTATGGTGATATAGATCAGGGTAAAAGACGACACTATAGACAAAGAAAGGGGTTTAAGGATTCTCTGAAAAACAAGTTGAAAATACTTGAGATGGATGTACATAACTGGGTATCCGAAGCGAAAGATCGATCACTGTGGAGAAAACCCATCAGAGAATGTTGCAAGATTTTTGAAAAGCAGCGTGTAGAGTTTGCGGTCTTAAAACGTGTTTAAAGAAAGCAGGACGGTAATATAATGTCAGAGGAATTACAACAGGAACTGAAGTGCACTGCATGTGGCAGATACCTTTTTATCAAAAGCTGGTCTTGTAAATCATCTGAAATCAAACAATCAAAGACAGGAACGGCAGTCTTATAAGGAGACTTTTACATCACATCCGGCAACGCTAAGTTGTCATATATTTGTGGTCTGACCTTCAAATCTAAAAGTGGCCTGATACGATATTCCAGGATTCGCAATATCATCATGCGATCAGCTTTACAAGAAGGAAAGCTTTTATGTCACATATGTGTACTTTCGTGTGGGCCTAAAGCTGGATTAAAAAGTCACCTACGTGCATACAGACGAACAGCACTTAACTGAAAATTGGCAAACTTCTGTCAAGAAGTAGCAATCATCACCTCCATATCCCATAATATTTCATGATTTACGTTTTCAAGTACTGCTACCGATTTGTGTTTGTACCATTTGTCTTCTTCTTATTATTATTATTATTATTATTATTATTATTATTATTATTATTATATAACTAATCTTTTCCCTTTTCTTTTTTCAGGTAAGCATGAACGTACTTCCGTTTGCCAACTTTGGTAATGTATACTTTTGATTTACCTCCCTTTAAAAGCATTGCCGGTAGCGTTTTATCCATCAGGACTTAAAAACATGTCCAGTCTGCATTGTTGTCGGCTGTGACGTTTCATAATAACTGGTGAGCAGAGCTATAATTCCGCTCGCTCAGAGTAGGGCCACTCCTCCTTTTTAATAAAGAATTATTGCCGATCGCGTGTTGTATTCTAAATGATTGAAATATACGAATCTAAGTTACGAACACCAGATAATATCCTATAACTTAACAAAGCCACAATTCACTCATGCATAAAGTATTGTTGCTATATCTGCGCTGGCGCACTTACTACTTGTCTCTCCGTTTAAGACAGGATTTAAAAAAGGATCTTAAATGTAAAAAGTCCCACACGATCTACCAAGCTCCAACTTTGTCCCATCGCCGCAATCTTGCATCCATGAGTCTGTTTTATAGTAACTTTAATCGGAAATGCTCTGTGACTCGTGGCGTTTGTGCTACCTCGACGTACGTATTCCCGACTAACCAGACAAGCAACAAAATTCCCCCTCTTCACTCTTGTGGTTCCTAGATATTGGAAAACTTCTACTCTGAATAATTCCTTCTCACGAACTACTATATTTTGAAATTCTCTTCCTGTTTCCGGCTTTTCTGCAGAAATTAAAATGTAATGTGAACGGACATCTCGCTGCTTTTTATCTTACCTTCCAAGTGGCAATATGATTTAAGTAAAAAAAAAAAAAAAAAAAAAATTAAATAATATACATGTAATTTTAATTACATAATGTGCTAAAGTTTTTTTGATTATGTTGGTAGTGTTTCCTTTGATTTTTTTTTTTTTAATTTAACTTTCATTTTTATCAACTTTAATTTAATCTATTTTATTTAATCCGCGGTGGATAGCATACTCTCGTTCCGTCAGCCATAGTTGGGAAAAAGTCCTAAGTAATTCGAAATTGTATTTTGAAAGTCGTCCACACTGACGATTGAACACTTCGCCCATAGAACAGTGTAACTTATAATTAAATTTTGGGAAGTACTTTATCACCTTCCGAACAATTCTATGTATGAATTTAGGGAACTTTCAACCTATTTTTGTTTTTAGAATATACTAGCGAGGGGTACCCGGCGTTGCCCGGTGTTTAGAGGTGTTGTGTGGAAACTCCGGGGGGGGGTAAAAAAAGTAAGTATGAGGATCGAACCCGAACCGTTGAGGCAAAGTTGTGAAAAAAAAAAAAAACTGCGACGTTAACTATTGCCCCACCGCGAGATGCTTACTGAAACACGTTTGAATTTATTTAATTACTTGGATTTAGCAGGACCCGGCGTTGCCCGGGAGTTTGGAGGTGTGGGGGGGGTAAAAAAAGTAAGTATGAGGATCGAACCCGAACCGTTGAGGCAAAGTTGTAAATTAAAGTGTGAAAAAAAAAACGTGCGACGTAAACCATTGCCGACATGCTTACGGATACACCTTTGAATTTATTTAATTACTTGGATTTAGCAGGTGCTCGTTTTAATGAGTTAATGAGGTCAAGCTTGACTGCGGGATTTCATTTACCGCTAAACGCTTTTCCTCCCCCAAGATGTTATAGGAAAAAGACTAACCCACATGCGGCGAGCGACAAATGTTGAATAATTATCTTCCCGAAATCGAGCAAATTAAATAGACAGGCGTGCTTCGTTGTTAACTGTGAGATATTACGATTTATATGTGATATAAAAAGTTTTAAAAAGTTGTGAACCGACCGGGCGTTTCTCTAAAAGAAGCCTTTTGTAGACATGCAGAAAAAACGAACACACATACATACATACATTTTTCGCTTTTATATTTATAGATAATCTTACTACTTATCACTATATATATATATATATATATATATATATATATATATGACTTTACATATGTCACTATATATATATGACTTTACATATGTCACTATATATATATGACTTTACATATGTCATTATATATATATGACTTTACATATGTCACTATATATATATAACTTTACATATGTCACTATATATATATAACTTTACATATGTCACTATATATATAACTTTACATATGTCACTATATATATAACTTTACATATGTCACTATATATATAAGACTTTACATATGTCACTATATATATATGACTTTACATATGTCACTATATATATATGACTTTACATATGTCA
>NC_136518.1:49574964-49582464 GCF_053919585.1 Euprymna scolopes
ATGCGTAATTTCTATACTGATAGGTTTTTGGAATGTTTTCACTGGATTATTATTGATTGGATACTAATTAACCAGATTAAGAAAAAGAAAATGAAAAAAAAAAATCATTTCGACATTTGAAAGGGGTGCTCACTTTTTAGTTACAACGGTCGGGCAAATCGATCACTCATTTTTTTATTTTTTTTCCTGAATACGGAAGTGTCTTTTGGAGATATGAAATGGTCCCATGTTGACAAAGCAATGTATCGGGAAACTTAAAAAATTCAAAAAAAAATATATATATATATATATATATATATATATATATATAACAATCCAAACTAACCGTGTCAAAGAGAGTCGGGCGCCATTTTTAACTTTCTAATACATCGGTAAACAATGTTTTTCCAGCTGCATAAACATGTTACATTAAATAAAAACACTAAAAACATATCCAGTTAGGTAGAAAAGTAACTTATCTTGCCTTTGATAACATTTATTTGTTATATATTTGTTTTTTGATAACTTTTTCGACTCTTTGTGTATAGTAAGACAAACCCAAAAAACTAAAAAAGTAAAAAAAAAAAAAAACTCGAAACTTTATTTTCATAAAAAAAACAATTAAAAAAAGATCATGTTCATCCTAGCCTTTTCTTTTTTTTTTTTTTTTTGATACTCATGCAGAGAGTGATCCTTGCTGAAATAATAACGTTATTATTTAAAAAACCCTTCTTAACATGGTGTTTTGTACCTATTCTGTACCTTACAATTGAATAAAAAAACATAGCATAAAATTTTAATTAAACGTGGGGTGGCCTGCTAGTAAAATTATAAAACTCTGTGAAACTCTCCGGGTGTCCTTGCTTGCTTGCTTCTTGTAATAAATAATTTTACCAAGAATTCATAAATTTCGGTTTCGATTCTAACTGATGGCATCCAAGTTATATTTTTTATTTTATTTATTTATTTTTGAATCACTACTATATATTGGGTACAATATAATAATAAATACGTTAATAGTGAATTGATTCTATAATAATATATATGAAACCTACATTAATTAAAATTAGGCACCGCCAAAAATGGCCGAAAAATCAAGTTGTTGTTGTTTTTAAAAATGAAATTACATTTATTAAAATCCATTATTTCTGAGTAACTTTTTTTTCCAGAAAGATAAAACCCTGAATTTTATCATATAGAAAGCAGAATAATGTAAAACTTTTTCTACTATTTTTAATTAAATTTGAAATGTTAAATTTTCCCAAAAAGTTAGCAATTGGCGTTTTTTGTTTTGCACAAAAAACGAATATAAATAGTTAAAAAAAAAAAAAAAGTTTTTGAAAGAATTAATTTGTTTATTTCTTGTCTAAGATTTAGGGTGATTTTCTATGAGAATATGCAAAAATATTATGATATAAGTACCTTGATTTCAAATAATTCCACTTATTCATATAGGCAACCAGTTACTTCGAGTCGATTTGATTACTGTTTACATTTGTACTTGATAAAAAGCAAACTACAGAAGACTAAACAGGCCAAAAAAACTTATTTTTCAGTGACGAAAATTTCAATGTATTATTAATGCCGAGGCTGGCCAGTACCAGATGGGTGACCATTTGTATGAGTTTAGTTTTTAATGTGTATGTGTGTGAGGACCAGGCTCTCCAAAATGGGGAGGGGGCAATTTAAAGCAGAATAAAAAAATTATTTTAGCGCGTTTGGTCCACCGTAGTCGAAAGGCGGCAAACGTTTCCAAACTTGATCGAAAAAATAATTATATTATTAACACAAAGGGCACAATATTTATTGAATTTTGTTTTTTTGTATCGATTCTTCAAAGCATGTCCTGTTTAATAATGGTCATGCATTATTCGGCTCGCTAAAAAGAAAGTATTCATTTATTTATCAAAGATTTTAAAATGACTTTTTTTGTATAAATATTAAAAAAAAAAATTTTGTTTTGCTTAACTTAAATTAATTATTTTACTTAACATATTCACCGAATTTCACACTTCAAAACTCAAAAGTGGGATAATTAAACACAATCGAAGTTCTGATATTCAGACATCAAAATAAGGTATGCAAACAAGTTTTTTTTTTTTTAATCTATAATTCCGTCCCTTACAACAACACAATATGTTTTGTTCAGTTTCAGATGATTATTTTAAGCATACTTGGAACCCCCTCAAAACAAGGGGGGGGCGTAAGAAAAATATATATATATATGTATATATAAATATTGTTTATGAAAAATAAGTACACTGTTATAAAGTTCATTCTTCTCTTAATAATCGCTGAAAATTTCGTATTGATTGGATAATTACCTGATTTTTGGTAGATTTTTAAAAAGACTGTCCGTCAAAAAGTACTTACCTGCCTCCCCCCCCAGTTTTGGCGGTGTCTAATTAAAATATATTTAAGCGTATTTTACGACCAGGTAACGCTAGTACATTTCAAAAGGTGACATTTGTTAAAACAATTCAATAAATAGATTTAAAGAACTTTTACCTGACAATTATTTTTATATATATATATTTTTTTTTTTTATATATTTTATTTTAACATCATATTGTATGAATCCGAAGATTTTATTGTTGCCGTTGGTTTCCCCGATATCTTTTTTAGAAAGACATTAGGGATTATGGGGAAGACTACATGAAGGGTATCCAACATCCTATGTAAAAAGAGATTTTTGAAGAACGAACTAAATTCGAACTTGGTGCAATCGGGTCCTCAGTCTGTCTCATTAACCACTTGACCACCGTCACCTCACATAATGATAAATTATAATGGATTATACTTAATTTAAAACTTTACTGCAGTTTCACGCCATTACCGATCCTCATGATATGATATATATAAAGATAATAATTCAAATTCCGGATAAACCGCCACCTTAAGTAAGACACTTTATCAAATCTCCATTACGAGCGATTACTACGATATTGTCCCATTTTTTTACTGTACACGCAATAATCTTTATCCTCAAGTGGCTTCCGGGCCTTGATAAGTGGTGACTACCATGTAAAAAAACAATAATAAATTGTACATAGCTTAAGACTTTACTGCAGTTTCACGGCATTACTGATCCTCATAATAATAATAATAATAAGAAGAAGAAGAAGAAGAAGAAGAAGAAGAAGAAGAAGAAGAAATAGACGAGTCCCTTAATCCTCCAGGGTTGTGGGGCGCTGCATAACTTGATGCAGCGTGTCTTGGACAAGAATAGCCTGGCAGCGCCCATCTCTTTTCCGACTACGAACACATACAGCGCCTGGTATTGCCAAATGGTTACCCATCTTAGTATTGTCCAGGCTCATCGTTGCTTAACTCTGGTGGTATAACGGGAACCGGCGTGTCAATGTGATTATGTCGTATAATACTAAAACACTTAAAAATAATTCAAAATAATTTCAAAAATCGCAACAACAAAAAAAAGCAGGGCGTCATATCGTGTCGTTAACCGATGGACCATTTTTACGGCAAGAAACCAGAGAATATTGTTTTAGAAATAATTTTATTACTACAATTTAAAATAACTAAATGAGACATATTTGTTTTATTTATTTAAAGAAGGTTTAGCTGACAATGACATATTTTTTTACACAAAAGAACGTCGTTTTTTTTTCTTAATAGTATTGCCCCTTGCAAACGTATCATTTCAAAAAGGAATATTATTTCTAACAGTAAATTATACAGATTCATGTAGAAAACACCGTGGAAGTTCCGCGGAGTGGCACTAGTTTTTATTTATTTTTAATTTCTTTTATTGCTGGGACAATCTAATAACACAACGAGATTATCTGACGTGAGAGAAGGGGGGGGGTGACAGGCCTAATCCAAATCCGTTTAGCATGCGATAATCTCTCATTAGTAGCGTCATGTCGAATTCGAATCAGGATTAATACGGTCAACACATTAGTGTACGTTGTTTCGCGAGTGAACAGATATGTTTGTCTGCGGACGAATCCATACAATTAAGAATTTTTAATATATATATATATATATATATATATATATATATATATATATATATATATATATATATATATATATATATATATATATAAATCGATGAGGGCTCTTATGGGGGATTCTGTGCAACTGCAGCACTATTTATTTGTTTTACTTGTTTTGTTTTAGCAAGGATATATAATGCTCCTTGGGAGCATTAGTAACACTTCGGGCCAGGATCAAAGTGCAGTATCTGAAATTGATCAATTATTTGATTTTGGAGAGAATTTTAAAAATCGCGTTGTTTTTATTGTTTACGTTAAATATGCAGAAATAACATGCGGTTCTAATTTTCCCGTTTTTAGCTTTTTGGGGGAATATTTTGAAAATTCACCGGTTTAACAGAGCGTAGAAAAACTATGAGATCTTTTTAGAATCTTTTTTTTTTGGGGGGGGGATATAAAAAAAATTACAATGAATCAATTTTATTTTATAAGTTTTTACTGTTATGATTTGTTATTGAGGTCGAACATTCCGCCTTTATTATTAGTACCATACCTACAGCGAGACACATACCACAGTTGAATGTCTTTTTCCTTATGATTTATTGTTCTAAATTAGATCGAAGTTATATAGTGTTGTGAAGGAACATAACTGGCTATACACCGGTTACAAACTGTATATATATATTGGACTGTTTGGCAGACAGCGGCAGACAGCGGCAGACAAGCAGTCGCAGTAAGACGGATAGTCTTACGTGTTGATTATCAGACTTTCTTCCCCATACTTGTTACTATGTACTTCTATTTACCTTAGGCGAGCAGCCTTACGTTTCTGTATTATAAATAAACCCCATTACACATACCACTCGGTGTAACTCACGTTTGTCTTTATTTCCTAAGTATTTAGGAATATAACATATAGTATGCACATACGAGGATAATTCCAAAAGGAACGCTTCCTATTTTTTTTAGCTCAAAAAGTTGAAGAGGTACGAAGACGAGAGCGGGGCCATTCAAACGAGCGACCTTTTTATTTTTCTACATAGTAACCACAATTCCCAAAGCACTTTTACCAGCGATTAACGATGGCTGTACATGGGCGTTCGGGGCGCGCTTTGTAATACAAAATGTAAAGCTTCCTTTTTTGTTTGTATTTTGTTTTGTTTTTTTAACTCCAAAAGTTGAAAAGCTACGAAGACGGGAGTGGTACCATTAAGAAGAGCGACATTTTGTACTCCAGATTGCTTTTTTTTTTTTCTACATAGTCATCACTATTCTACATGCTCTTTTGTCATGGATTCAATGACGCATTTCTGCTTCTGACGCACGTCCATGACAGAGGTTGCTTTCTTAGAGTCTCACACCGTCAATATCTACAACAGAGAGATAAAACTTTCAGGTAATTGATGCATAAGTTTAATTTTTGGCAATGCAATTTATAGTCCCCTCTGATCCATTCGGGCGGAATTAAAAATAGGAATTATTGCTTTTATAATGGTGTGTGTGTGTGTGTGTGTGTGTGTGTGTGTGTGTGAGAGAGAGAGAGAGAGAGAGAGAGAGAGAGAGAGAGAGAGTATTAATAATAATAGTGGGACTATAATTTTTCATAACGATTGTGATGACCGCCACTGCTGCTAGTGCGACGTCAAGATTATTGTCCAGTGGACGAGATGGGCGATAAAAAAAAAAAGTGCATTGACCGACTTTTTAACAAAACTATGTTTGACGCATTTTTACCTTTTCTTCCTTCCCTTTTCTTTCTATCGATTTTTATCTCGCTATTCCACTCCCCACTTTTTTTTACATTTTTTTCTTTGCTTTTTCTTTTTCTTTTATAATTTTTTATTCGTTTTCTATTATCTCCTTCCTTTCATTTTTTTCCTTTTCTATTTTTCTTTCTTTCAAACCTTACGAACCTCTCCTGTTTTCTGTTTGTCCATCCGTGTCTCCTCTCTCTCTCTCTCTCTCTCTCTCTCTCTCTCTCTCTCTCTCTCTCTCTCTCTCGCATTCATATAAATAATTAGTTTGATATTCCACGTATGATTGATAATTGGGTTGTGCGAGTGTTCACTTTAAACAACAATGCTCATCCTGCAAGACGCCGTTCAGTACATACATATTGAAACATCATCATTGTTTTAATAGGAGCAAAGTGTAGTATCTGTTCTGATACTACACTTCACCGTTTCTGATCTCGATCAGTGGAAGAGAAATCCTTCTAGATTGAGGCAATTCTTATTTTTGTTCCTATCCAGAAGCCCCTTTGGGAGAAACTGGAGTTGCCCCACATTAAAAAACGACCTTGTGTCTAACTCTGCGCTCGTGGAGAGGCAAGTAAATAGGAACATTTATGAAAAATATTAAATCATGCAAAAGTTTAAGCATAAAAATATGAAAACTGTCAGCACTCACAAATAATAATAATAATAATAATAATAATAATAATAATAATAATAATAATAATAATAATAATCGCACAAGATAATGCAATTAGAACCAACCATATTTAAGCAAGGATCGTCAAGGCACAAGAAAACAGCAAATGCAGACTCTGCAGACAAAGGGATGAAAAAATAAACCACATAATAAGTGAATGCAGCAAATAAGCCCAAAAAGAATATAAAAGTAGACACGATCAAGAGGAGAAGGCGGTGCATTGGCATTTTTGCAAACAAATGAATTTTGAACACAGATAAATGATACAAACACAAACTGGCAGCAGTACTGGAAAATGAAAGTCACAAGATCCTATGGGATATGGATGTGCAATCGGATAAACGCATCCAAGCAAGAAGACTATATGTCATAATAGTTAACAAGGTTTAGTGGGGGATGCCCTTTTCTCTACCCTGCAACCCCTCTCCCACAGAAGAGACGTTGCGAGCCTATCCTTGTTTTATCGTTATTTTCATGGCAGGTGCTCGTCTGAACTCCAATCCCTGGTCCCCCCTCGCCAAACTTTCACGAAAAGCACCCGTCTAGCTGAATCCACTGTGAAAAATTTCCCCCACTCTATATCTGTGCCTAAATCAAAACGCGGATTTCATGAGCAAAGCTTCTTTCTTAGAACTGCACGCCTGTGGAACTCTGTTCCGTCTGCCTGCTTCCCTCCGGACTACAACTTGGATGTCTTCAAGTCTAATGTTAACAAATTCCTAATGAACCGCCCCCCTAACTAAACACTTCATCAAATCTCCTCACTAACGTGATGTACTTGCAATAACCCTTATCCCTGAGTGGCTTCCGGGCCTTGATAAGTGGTGATCACTGTGTAAAAAAAAAAAAAAAAAAAACAAGAAGGAAAAAGCCTGCCAGATTGTAGATTTTGCCGTTCCAGCAGACCACAGAGTGAAAATCAAGAAGAATGATAAGCGAAGCAAATATACACGGATTATAGTGACCAGAGAGCTGAAAGGGATCTGGAGAATGAAGAAAGTTAAGATAACATCGCTAATAGTAGAAGCACTAGGAACGATACCAAAGAACTTTGAGAAAAGAATGGGAGAGATTGGAATCACAGGGATGGCCGAGAAAATACAATGAATTTCAATAATGAAAACTGCAG
>NC_136518.1:49589964-49659964 GCF_053919585.1 Euprymna scolopes
GAAGGTCTTCTCATGAAAATCAGATCATACGGTATCACTGGAAGAATACTTAACATAATTAAATCCTTCTTAGATAAGAGAAAAATCCAGGTTGTCCTCGATGGTCGTTCATTTAAACAATATGATATGAATGCGGGAGTGCCTCAGGGGTCCTTCCTTGGACCTCTATTATTCCTAATATTCATAAATGACCTCCCTGACAAAATTGCCTTTGAGATGGGTATATATGCTGATGACACCACGCTCTATAACAGACACGACAAGAAAACAAATGAACACACATCTAATGAAATGTCAGAAACACTAGAGGATGACCTCCAATCTGTAGTGGAATGGGGACAAAGATGGATGGTCACATTTAAGTCTGCCAAGACTAAACTTGTTTCCTTCAATAACTACAAGAAACCTCCTCTACCATCAATAGTAATGACGAAAGACTCTTTATCTGAAAGCACATCTTTTAAACTACTCGGCCTAACGTTCACAGGAAACATGTGTTGGAACAAGTAATTTAGAGCAATGCCAGGACCGCTGCGAAAAAGGTAGGTTCTCTCTACCGTGCTAGAAAACTACTAACGCCCGAAAGTATCCTGTACCTCTATAAGGCTACCATTCGCCCATGTATGGAGTATTGTTGTCATATTTGGGTCGGTGCATCTGCTACTAGTCTCTCATTCCTAGACAAGGTTCAAAAGAGAGTCGCCAACATAATAGGTCCTGAACTGTCATCCAAGCTTCAGCCTCTGTCCCATCAACGAAATGTAGCATCCCTCTGCCTGTTCTACAAATACTTTAACGGTGAATGTTCCGACGAACTGAATGCACTTGTACCCCTCTACATAAATAACCCCAATAAACACGAAAAGCAGTAAAATCTCACCCCTTCACAGTAGATATCCCTAGATGTAAGAGAGCCTTTTAGTCCAGTAGTTTCTTCCCCAGAACCGATAGACTTTGGAATTCCCTTACGGGTTCCTACTTCCCCAACTGTACTGAAATGCAGAAGTTCAAGTGTAACGTGAACCGACATTTTGCTGCCCAACTCCTTATCTAGTACCCCTGTAACCTATGTCCCTAATAGTAGCCCCTACATCAAAGTGGCAAAGTGCCTTGTTGGGGGTGAACGTGAGTATAAAAAAAATGCGTTTAAGAATGTATGTTCTTTAATTTGGTGTGTTTAAATTTAATATACCAATTTTAGATGCAATGATAAATAGTCTCTTTCGTTCATCGTTCGGTCTACCGTGCTTAACTCTGAAATAGCATTTCCGCAAAGGCTTTTTTTTTTTTTTTGTACTGGTTTCAGTCGTAGACTCTGAGTTCGGCATGCCGAGTTCGGGTACTGTCACAGTTCTGCATCACTTTCGCTAATACTCATGGGAAAGGTATGAACCCATATATACTAACACCAGGTAGTGAGAGACAACTCGTGCATTACTTATTCAAGTGGTAGTGATTTCCGGCGGAGATAACTCATATATCATCATATTTTCATAAATACTATCATTAACTAAAAGGGCTATGATATTTATGTAATGATCACGTGTTAAATTTTTACATTATATACAGGCTAATAAGGTGGTGTAGCGCAGTGGCTACAATCACAATCACTGTAAATCAGGGCTGTTGCACTAAGGTCACGTGACCTGCTGATGTTACTGAATAAAGTCGAAAAGCACAGCCGGAAGTACAACTCCTGCTTTCTACTGATCCAAGTTATGCCAGCACCCTCAAAATGCAAATTCGGATGGTTCAACGCTTGAGGGCAGAGCTCAATGCATCGGACGACCCACAGTTATGGCCTACGATGTGGATTCAAGTGAGGTCCACGTCATACCACCTAACATCTTTTAGCTTGAAAGTCAACACAAAAATGTACCTGGATGTGATAAAGAAAGTAGTGATTTCCTGGTGCAATCAGGGGGGGGGTCAGGCAGACCCTGGGTGGTTTCAGAAGGAGTGCTATGACTTTGTACTTTTGTCTCACTGCCCCCCTCATCCCCCTACCTGATCTCGCTGGATTACCTCGTTTTGTCATACGTCGAAAATTAACTGTTTTATTTTTTTAATTCTCCAATATGCCTAATCGTTGTGTTGTACCGAATTGCGGAGGTAATTACGAAAATGGTGCAAAAGTTACCGTCTATTCTTTTCCTAAAGACAAAGAATTATTTTCCATTTTGACATGTGCGATTAAAAGGGGGGGGTGATTTCTTGCCGGGGGGGGGGGGGAATACAGTAAAGTAAGAGATATTTATACGTTTTAAAAGTATATTAAATTATTATTATAATTTGAAATTTAAGAAAAACGAAACGATATGTAATTTTCTTAATAAAAGAAATATATATTAAGGTAAATATTTCTTTTAAAGAAAAAAGCACATGTCGCCTAGGCTTTCCTAAATTTCATCAGTTATAATCGAAACGGAAACCAAAATTATGAAGAATTCTTAGTAAAATTATTTATAAAAATTTAAATGGCTTGAGTGCCATCAGCTATAATTGAAACCGAAACCAAACTTATGAAGAATTCTTGGTGAAATTATTTATTACAAGAGATGGAAGTAGATAACAATTAACCGAACCGGGTGTAAGGGTGACACAGAAAATAACACACATGCTTTCGCATTAATATATAGATTCCCTAAACTGATAATGTATGTATATATATATATGTATGTATATATATACATACATATATATATACATACATATATATATGTATGTATATATATATATGTATGTATATATATATATATATGTATATATAAGTAAATTCTTGGTACAGCAAAATGGAAGAAGAAATTTCAGAGGAAACATAATTTAATTTAAATACCAAAGAAACAAAAAAAAAAACGGGCAGGTGGAATTATTAAAATTTCCTTAAGGCCTTATCGTCTGACCCTCTAAGAGGAAACGTCAGAATGATAAATTAAAAGCTAAGAATCGAATGAGGAAAGAGGGGAATTTGGTTTCAGTTGGAAGACCAGTGAGAAAAAAAAAATATATATATATATATATAATCTCACTGTTCAGGTGGTTTTAAATCAGTAAATATTTCCAACTGATGTTTCAAAATCTTTTGTCTTTTGTCTATATATATATATATATATATATATATATATATATATATATATATAAATATATATATATATATATATATATATATATATATATATATATATATATATATATATATATATATACAGTGATGATCATATTTATTGGCACGGTAAAATAAAAGTTAAATTTTGTCTAATAAATTCTAAAAAAGGGATTAAATTAAAGAAAATAACAAAGTATATTATGTATTTTAACTGGCCTTTCCGATGCAGCAATCGGATTTTAGAAAAAATAAATAACAAAGGAACAACAAACATAATTGCAAAAAACCCTTGTTCAAAATTATTGGCACGGCTTTGTTTTTCTTTTAGTATCAGTATAATATCAATCAATTTCCGGTTTACGTGCTTTCTGAACTTTTTTATAGCCATATTATGCTTGTTTAACGCTAATTCAGTGAATAATTTTTTTCAGATAATTTTTAGATAGCGATTTATTTAAACTATTATAAGTGACTAAATTATAATTTTCAATCGCCATGGTTAAAACTAAGGAACACAGCGAAGACGTCAGGAAGCTTGTTGTAGCATGCCATACCAATGGGGAGGGCTATGATAAGATTTCAAAGAAGCTAAACCTTCCCAAATCCACTGTTAGAGCCATAATAAACAAGTTCAAATCGCAAGGCCACGTTATGAGTTTAGAGGGTAGAGGGAGAAAAAGGATTCTTTCCCCAAGAGATGAACGGAAAATTGTTCGACAAGTAAAACAAAACCCAAGGATCTCTGTTGGGGAGATTGTTGATGAACAGAGCACCTCTGGAGTGAATGTATCTCGACATACAGTTGGTAGAGTTTTGAAGAGAGCTGGTTTAAAAGCATGTCGTCCGAGAAAGACTCCCTTATTGAAGCCTATGCACCTGAAAGCAAGGCTAGCCTTTGCAAAACGTCATATTGATAAAGATGTTGCATTCTGGAAACGTGTTCTATGGACTGACGAAACGAAAATAGAGTTATTTGGCCATAATAAAGTGTCTTATATTTACAGAAAATCTGGCGAAGCTTTCCTGCCTAAGAACACCATACCCACAGTGAAGCACGGTGGAGGCAGTTTGATGTTTTGGGGATCCTTTGCTGCCTCTGGACCAGGGCGACTTGTTAAGGTCACAGGTAGCATAAAAAAGGAAGATTATGTTAAAATATTGGATGAAAACCTGAAAGACTCTGCTAAAGAGCTCTCACTTGGTCGTCGTTGGTGGTTCATGCAAGATAATGACCCAAAGCATTCGGCTAAACTGACTAAGAAATGGCTTGAGGACAATCATATTAATGTTTTGGAGTGGCCATCACAAAGTCCAGACCTTAATCCAATTGAAAATTTATGGAGAACATTAAAATTGAGGGTAATGCAAAGGAAGCCTAAGAATCTTATTCAATTGGAGGATTATTGTCAGGAAGAGTGGGCTAAAATTACTACTGAAGAGTGCAACAACTTGGTTGTAAACTATGAAAAGCGACTGAGGAAGGTAATCAAGGCCAAAGGCTATACAATTGATTATTAAATAAATCGTGCCAATAATTTTGAACAAGGGTTTTTTGCAATTATGTTTGTTGTTCCTTTGTTATTTATTTTTTCTAAAATCCGATTGCTGCATCGGAAAGGCCAGTTAAAAATACATAATATACTTTGTTATTTTCTTTAATTTAATCCCTTTTTTAGAATTTATTAGACAAAATTTAACTTTTATTTTACCGTGCCAATTTATATGATCATCACTGTATATATATATATATATATATATATATATATATATATATATATATATATATATATATATATATATATATATATATATATAAGAACAAGTAGTTAATTAAACATGTTAAAAACATATTTAATTTGTGGATAGTCCTTAATCCGCGGAGTTTATATATATATATATATATATATATATATATATATATATATATATATATATATACACACACACACAAGGGGCATGCAATAAGTAATATTCCTGACCTACTTCCCATAGCAGTAGAGCAACGAAACTTGGCACAGTTATTAGTCTTTCTCTACATAGGAACCACCCAGAGTTATGCATTTCTCTCATCGTTTGATGCAGCTCTGGAGAACGTTTTTGTAGAACACCCCAGGTTGGTCCTCCAACCACGACATGACTTCAGAAATCAAGGCTGCATCATCTGGGAAACGCTTTCCTTTCAAAAACAATTCATGACTGGAAAGAGGTGAAAGTCAGTGGGTGCAAGGTCAGGAGAGTAGGGAGGATTGCGCAGGATTTCATAACCACACGCCCGTGCTTCTGATCTGGCGACATGCGAGTTGTGGACCGGAACGTTGTCCTGCAGGAGGGGAGAGTACCTTTGCTGATCTTGCTCCACCTCTTTATTCTGATAGCTTCCCTTGATTCCCTCAAAAGTGAAGCGTAATAGACTCCTGTAATTGTGGTACCCTTTACCAGGAAATCTGTCATCACTACTCCGTCCTGGTCCCAGAAGACTGTGAGCATGACCTTGCCAGCGAAGGGCTGCACCCTTGCCTTCTTTGGAGGTGGTGAGTCCAAGTGTTCCACTGCATTGACTGGACTTTGATCTCTGGATCATAGTGATAGACCCAGGTTTCATCCTGTGTCATCAGTTTTTTGAAAAACTTTGACTCCTCTTCTTGGCACATCTCCAAATTCATCCTCGAGCACTCGACGCGTTCTCGCTTCTGGAATGGTGTGAGCGACCTGGGAATCCATCTGGCAGACGCCTTATGCATATGCAAATGGTCATGAATGATAGTTTCCACAGACCCTGTACTAATCTTGACATCTTGGGCTATTTGGCGAATAGTAATGCGCCGATCTTCCAAAATGGCAGCCCCAATTTGCCTCATCAATGGCAGAAGGGGGCGACCAGGTTTGGGAGCTGTTTCCACAGACTTCCGACCATGTTTGAATTCACGATGCCAGCGTTTTACAAGATCATATGATGCGGCATTATCACCATAAGTTTCTTTCATTTCATCAAATGTCTCCTGTGGTGTGCGTCCTTTCAAATACAAAAACCAGATCACTGCTCGACATTCAACAGGCTCCATTTCACACCAGACTCAGTTCAAACACCTGTAAAACAGAAAGCACAATTAGTTCAGAGCTGTAATTTGCCACATAACTCGTAGAGATATACACCATTGCACATGCAAAATTTCAGCTAGATCAGACAACTGGAAGTCGGTCAGGGGCATTACTTATTGCACGCCCCTCGTATCTACGTAGATTCATATGGAATAAACTTCAGATTTAGGTGAAATCGAATCGTGTTCGTTTCTTTTTTAAATGCAATTTTTTTAAGTAAATAATGGACAAATTTTAGTCTATAAAACTCATGACACAACGAAATGTTTATTTAGTCTAAACGCATAAACACATTTTTTCTGTTTTTAATTAAGGCTTAATAAGTTCAGTTTCGGTATAAATCGTGTTCCTTATTTCGTTCTCTTGTTATGCAATTTAAAAGATTTTCTAATGTTTTTCATAAAAATCTTTCATTCATTATCGACAATCTAACTATTCAACAGATCTTGCTTAGCCTGGACTTCAGACATGTCGTCATGTTACAGTGAACAGGCCTACTTCTATTTACGTTAACGCGGCCATGATACAATGGTATACTTGATGTACCTGATATGGCAAGTAAAGTGCTGATATACGCAATATTGCTGCAATATTGTGGCGAGACTTGGCTCGTGCGAAAAGATCTTTACACACTCGATGTCTCTTCCATGTATTGTCTACAGAACATATTATACATCCCTTTCTTTGACCAAATCCCAGAAAACTGCATCTTCTGTGCAAGATGCAACTCTTGCAATATCATAAAGACTTATCGGAAAAGAAGCCTTCACTGGCTAGTCACAATTGTTTGACGCTCAACGAGGTGGGGTGGCATTCATCTTTTCTTTTTTTTTTTCTTTTTTACAAAGGAGTCACAACTTATCAAGGCCCGGAGGCCACTCGAGGATAAGTGTTAATGGGTATACAGAAGTAGTGGAAATTTTGTAAATTGAATTACCTAGGAGGAAGTTCTTCAAGAACTTGTTTACGTTGGACTTGAAGACAATCAGATTGTAGTCAGCTGGTAAGCAGGCAAAAAGAGAGTTCCACAGACGTGCAGTTCTAAGAAAGAAGCTTTGTTTATTGAATCTACGTTTAGGTTTAGGCACAGATAATGAGTGTGGGAAATTATTGATAGTGTTATTAGCTAGACGGGTGTTTTTCGTGAAAGTTTGGTGAGGGGGACAATAGATTGAAGCTCAGACGAGCACTTGCCATGAAAATAACGATAAAGCAGAGACATGCTCGCAACATCTCTTCCCTGGGAAAGAGGTTGCAGGGAAGAGAAAAGGGCATCCCCCACTAAGCTACGAAGGCTATCTTGAACTCTGTCAAGGCAGGATAAGCTGCTTCTAGCAGCTCCTTCCCAGATGTGGTAAGAGTATTCCATCATTGGCTGTACCTGGCTTTTATATAGGTAGAGATCTACAAGTTGATAGCTACAATCGTACCCGCTGGCCGGAGAAAGCGCACAGCCAGCCAACTGAAGACATTGATAAAACAGTGAAAATAGACATAGAGTTGGCAGCTAGCCTCAGCCTATTTCATTTCCATTGTTGGAACAATAGAATAGTTGAAGCATGCTGAGGACTCAGCTGGTGATCGGCGTAGAGAGACCATCTCGACGCGGGACGTGGTGAATTGTTTTTGGAGCTGGTTCAACCCACCTCGGGTGAATGCAGAACTACAGCATCGAGGGGGGGGGGTTGATTGTAGCTCAGTGGTTAACGATATGGACTGACCACGTGGGTGGATCAAATTCGAATCCAGGTTGTTCTACAGTAACAGTTTCACTTACGAGACGTTAACAACCTTCACGTGGCCTCTAACATAAAAAAGAATTCTTAATAGAAAGATATTGGGGAAACGAATGCCAACAAAATCGTAATAAACTAGAAGGGCCCGTGGAGATTCCACTGCGGACTCATTTATATATAATACATTGATGTTGACATCCTGTAGATGTTCAGTGTAAATGGAGACGCTCTGATATTATTGCAGCTTTTTTGTTAAACACGATCGTAAACACGTGTAACACGATCGTAAACTACGGTTAAATGTGATATTTTAATTCTTGCAGATTATAATGTTCATCGATTTTTATATATTATAAAGTTGCGATTTCAGAAATAAAAAAAAAAACATATATCATATAACTTCGGTAAATCGAAACCGAATAAAACTTATATATATATATATATATATATATATATATATATATATATATATATATATATATATATATATATATATCTTCTATAATATAAAGCTGAACGTCTGTGTGTGTGCCTGGTCACGAATAGGCTCCTATATGGTTGACTATTATAGAAAACTGATCACATATAATGATAGAAGATGTATCGAGACACAGGAATGGGTATGTTTGATCTGGCATAATGATGATTCATTAAAATTGTGGGATCTGCGTACGCGCCTGGTCCACAAAGTATGGAAATGAAAAATTGAAAAAAAAAAACTTTTACAAGTGTTTTTGATATAGATGTACATAATAATACTTTGATAAGTATGTTTTAACTTAAATAGGGATGGTATAATAAAATTGTGAGGTCTGCGTTCGTGCCTGGCCTCCATAGAATGGAAATAGGCACAAACTTTAATAAAGACTTTTCATCTCTATCTGCGTAAGTATATTTTGTTAATTATGTTTCAGTTTGAAGAAATATGATATAATAAAATTATGGGGTGTTCGTTCGCGCCTGACCTCCATAGAATGGAAATATGTCACAAAGTTTAACAAGGTTTTTTAATATAGCTCCACAGAATATTGTGATAAGTGTTTCGGAGTGAACAGGTATGGTATAATAAATTATGGGGTTTATCTATTTTATTTTTACTTTCATCATATTTTGCTTTGGTTTTGATACCCCCCAAATTCGAAGCTATCTTTTTACAACCCTTCCTTTTCATAACCTATCATACTTTCATAAATTAGAGTCCATTTTCTGTAGGCTGTTTTTGAACCCAGTCAACGACGGGTACTTTTGCTAGTATATATATATATATATATATATATATATATATATATATATATATATATATATATATATATGAACTTCCTTCAGCCATAACCGAAACCAAAACTTATGAAGAATTCTTGATAAAATTAATCATAAAAAATCGATGACTTAAGTGCCATCAGCCATACTCGAAACCGAAACCAAAACTTATGCGGAATTCTTGGTAATATTATTTATGACGAGAAATGAAAGTACATAACAATTAAGCAACCCGGACGTAAGCGTGATGCTGGAAATTACATACACGCTATCGTATTAATATATAGATGTTGCTAAACAATAACAACAACAGTAAAGGTATGAACACGTACATCCTTCCTCCAGGATTTCCATGGATTAAATAGTAAACTAAACTCACAAACTATGATCGTGAAACAATTCTACATAAGAAGGAAAACTGTTTAATAAAATCAGTTTTCTTCAGCTTATTGTTTCCACTCAGCTTTTTGGGGGGGTTTTTTTTGCCATTGATAGTTGTTTTTGTTTTACGTCATATCAACCCTTTTCAGGTTATTTAATGCCGAATCCAGTTATTTTAAAGAAAAAAATTTTTAATAGAGTATTTTTTTTTTCAAGTCGGTTTCTATTTAACAAATAGTTAAGACCCTAACAGGTACTACCACTCCCGGTCAGAGTGAACCTGTGAGCAATGGCAATTAAAGAGTGGCTCCACCCTCCCTAAGGCCTGCAATCTGGGGTCTCACCATCGGATATAGTTTAAGGTCATATCCAGGACCTTTTACCATTGAACTCAAGCAATACGATGTATTGTTAGACATTGCATACCCATTCTTCACCATAAAATCCCCGTGCAGGGGATATCCATCGCCTTTTCAGAAAGAACAGAGGCTTTTAAACGTTAAACGATTAGATGGAATGAACGGGTTTTATTTTAAATCCGGAAATGTTTTTTCTTAAATTTGAAATAACATATTCACCCTTAAATCTGAAATAACATTGGTATGTCAGAAATGACATTTTCGTTGGTCTGTCACGCTAAATTTGAAATATTATTTTCGTTAGTCTGTCAGGTTAAAATTTGAAATATCATTTTCGTTAATCTGTCAGTTTTAAATTTGAAATATCATTTTCGTTAATCTGTCAGTTTAAATTTTGAATATTATTTTCGTTAGTCTGTCAGTTTTAAATTTGAAATATCATTTTCGTTAATCTGTCAGTTTTAAATTTCAAATATCATTTTCGTTAATCTGTCAGTTTTAAATTTGAAATATATTTTTCGTTAATCTGTCAGTTTTAAATTTGAAATATTATTTTCGTGAATCTGTCAGTTTAAATTTTTAATATTATTTTCGTTAATCTGTCAGTTTAAATTTGAAATATCATTTTCGTTAGTCTGTCAGTTTTTAATTTGAATTATCATTTTCGTTAATCTGTCAGTTTTAAATTTGAAATATCATTTTCGTTAATCTGTCAGTTTTAAATTTGAAATATCATTTTCGTTAATCTGTCAGTTTAAATTTGAAATATCATTTTCGTTAACAATAACTATTACGTTACGCATACATATTCGTAATGCCATCGTTCGCCATTCTCCTGGTAAATTCCATTTTTTTTTTTACTTTAATTTGAAATGTTATTTTCTTTACTCTATCATGTTTAAATTTGAAATATCATTTTCGTTAATCTGTCAGTTTAAATTTTTAATATTATTTTCGTTAGTCTGTCAGTTTTAAATTTCAAATATCATTTTCGTTAATCTGTCAGTTTAAATTTGAAATATTATTTTCGTTAGTCTGTCAGTTTTAAATTTGAAATATCATTTTCGTTAATCTGTCAGTTTTAAATTTGAAATATAATTTTCGCTAATCTGTCAGTTTTAATTTGAAATATCATTTTCGTTAACAATAACTATTACGTTACGCATGCATATTCGTAATGCCATCGTTCGCCATTCTCCTGGTAAATTCCTTTTTTTTTTTAACTTAAATTTGAAATGTTATTTTCTTTACTTTATCATGTTTAAATTTCAAATATCATTTTCGTTAATCTGTCAGTTTTAAATTTGAAATATTATTTTCGTTAATCTGTCAGGTTTAAATCTGAAATATCATTTTCGTTAATCTGTCAGTTTTAAATTTGAAATATTATTTTCGTTAATCTGTCAGGTTTAAATTTGAAATATTATTTTTGTTAATCTGTCAGGTTTAAATTTGAAATATCATTTTCGTTAATCTGTCAGGTTTAAATCTGAAATATCATTTTCGTTAATCTGTCAGGTTTAAATTTGAAATATCATTTTCGATAACAATAACTATTACGTTACGCATGCATATTCGTAATGCCATCGTTCGCCATTCTCCTGGTAAATTCCATTTTTTTTTTTTTACTTAAATTTGAAATATTATTTTCTTTACTCTATCATGTTTAAATTTGAAATATTATTTTCGTGAGTCTGTCAGGTTTGAATTTGAAATGATATTTTCGTTAGTCTGTCAGTTTTTAATTTGAAATGTCATTATGATCGATGTGACACGCAGACACCAAAGTTACACATTTATTTATAACGCTTATGTTTAAAATAGCGTTTAATTTGTGCCGTCGTTATAATTTTAAATATAATTTATGTTCGTCTGTTACACTTGCGTTTACAGTAATACTAGCAGGACATCCGGCATTGCCCGATCGTAAAATATGCTTAAATATGACATTTTGATTGGTGCAGATTTTGTATTTATTATTATCTTATATTGGACCCAATGTATAGTAATGATTTAAAAAGTAAAAAAAAAAAAAATGATTCGTGCGCCACCACTGAGAATCGAAACTAAAACTTTTAACTTACAATTTACTTTTTCCGTTGACGTTAATGGTTAAACTATGACAATATGTTTGCTGGTAGGCTAAAAACTAAAACAGTCACAATAACTACTACATGACACATGCATATTCATAATGCCATCGTTCGCCATTCTCCTGGCAAATTCCATTTTTTTTTAATTTTCACACTTTAGCACAGATTTTCCCCAGCTAAAACCCAAACATACAAAGATTTGAAACCTCAAAATGCTACTCCTAAGATAATTTGTCTCGGTCTCAATGGAGGGGAAACCCTCTATACCGAGGCAATTATTATTTTTGGTTCCTGCCAGAGTGCTCCTTTTGCCCTTCTTTTACAGAGCTGGTTTTCCGCCACATTAAACACGACCTTGTGTCACATTTTGCTTTCGTGGGGAAGCAAGTAAATACCGATAAATAGAAAAAAGGGGCAAATGTGTATTTCAGCGGCGTAAATAATTTGACAAACAAAAATTTATAAAAAATATTTATTTTTTATATAAAACACATTATTAGACCCCAAAAAATTTCATTTTTATTATTTTCTCAACATTTTTTATTAGACTAAATGTACGACAATCGATGCCGCCATATTGTTTTTAAAATGTGGCCTTCCTAAGGTTCGACCGATCGACCTTTTTTAAGGCATAATTTCGCCTTTTTTACGCTCTTTCATGAACTATGTTTTGGCTGCCATATTTTTTTGTAATGACAAAGCGCAAAAAAAAAAAAAGGCCAATCTGTCAAACTTTAGAAAGGCCAACTTTTAAAAACAATATGGCGGCCTCGATTGTCGTACATTTAGTCTAATAAAAATATGTTGTAAAAATAATAAAAATTAAAAAGTTTTCGGGTTTTATTTCAGCCTTGGGGTCTAATAATGTGTTTTATATAAAAAAAATAGTTTTTATAATTTTTTTGTCAAATAATTTACGCCTCTAAACTACACATTTTCCAAAAAAAGGTTTTTAATATGAATATCAATACACATACACACACACATACACTCACTCACACTCCTATGAATTTGGATTTGTGTGTGTGTGTGTGTGTGTGTGTGTGTGTGTGTGTGTGTGTGTGTGTGTGTGTGTGTGTGTGTGTGTGTGTGAATGAAATGTATTTGTAAGACGAAAACACGTCAGTATTTTTATGGCAGATTTTATAATAATAATCTATTTTTCACAGCACAAATAAATCTTAAATATTTTCTTTTTCTTTGATAATACGGACGCATTTAAAAGATCAAAACGGCGTAGAAAGTGATCGCGTTTTTAAAGGAGGATAAACGACGGCATCCATCGGTTTATTTTTAGGAAAAGGAATGAACGACGGTAGAATGAACGACGGCATCAAATAAATCTGACATTCCGGGTCATCCTGACCAGCGTGTCCGCGCGCGCCGCCACCCACGTGATTTTCTGACCTGCGTTGTTCGCGCCGTCGCAATCGACCATGAATTAACATTTACTCCAGAGGCGCATTCGGGCCCTGTATTTCAAGAAAAAATCGAGATGGGTAGTGGAAGGTGGGGGAGGGGATACAGTACCTATTTACAATGCCTCCCCATGGGACAGAGTTAGACACCAGGGTCGTTTTTTAACGTGGAGAAAAGGTACAAAAATGAAAATTGTCTCAGTCGTGAAGGATTTCTCCTCCACCGAAAGAGAACAAGAAATGGAATGGCAGCATCTGAAGAACAGATACTACACTTTGATCTTGACCAAAGGGGGCATACAGTAGAATCGCATTTGTTGCTCTTGTTTTTTTGTTGTTGTTGTTGTTGTTGTTGTTGTTTTTTTTTTTTTTATTCTTTTGTATAGAGTGATGCTTTCCGTAAAGCTTCGTCTCCCTCTTTTCCACAAAAAAAGGAAGGTGCCCCTTTTATTACGAAATGCAAGAATTTTTCCAATCATCGATGCGTTGACATAACACTGTGAGCTTTAAAAATGATATCAATAACAAATTATTATGCATATATTTATTTATTTATTTATTTATTTATCAATCTATATTATATTTCTCTTTGTGTGTTTGTTCGTTCCACTTTTTTCTATGGAACTACTGAGCTGATCTATCTGAAATTATGTATGGCCCATTCTTGTGATAAGGCACATAAATAAAATGAAATAAAAAAAAACAATTTCTCAACTTACCCACAGTAGAATTTTCACGGCCAATTGTTCCATTATTGTTGCTAAGCGATGACATGGAAAAATATCTTCACCGATGATAGATAAATTCAACTAAGGTTTCGATTATCGGTAACTATTGGAGGTGTTCTGAGACAAACCTTAACAAAGATCACTCCCAGATTTTTACACTAAAGTTCTGTAAATTTTAAAGAAAATCTGTTCAGCCGTTTCAGAGTCTACAAGTAACGAACTTACCCATGCACAGGCAAAGTTGCGTTTATATAATTGTAGAAATAGCGCTATATATTTCAACTTGGCTCATGAACGAACGAGGGAAAGGAAACCGTAATCAATTAATGAATACATAGTCAACTACAATTTTTTTTTTTCAGCTGCATCAAAGGAAGTCTTCAGTGATACATGACACCGACCTGACACCGGAAGTTTAAATTAGTTTTAAATAGCATGAAATTCTTTTTTATAATTTTTTTTTTCGTAGCTTAAAACCAAATAAAAATCCTATATTATTTAAACCATACGAAAATAATATGAATAGCGTTCTCCATAAATCAAAGATGGCAACCTCAATCAGCAGGTACGACCTGGCACCGGAAGTGTCAGACTGCTTCCCTTTAAATCTTTATGCTACCGAATTCGATATTGTAAAATTCGAATTTAAACAACAACATTGAGACCCGCCTGTCTGCATCAGCTAATTAGAAAAGTCCTTACTCGACCCCGTTCTATATATAATTATTTCTCTTCTTTTCTTCTGTTTCTCCTGGATCTCATTAGAGTAGTAATAATAATAAGTGATAATAAATTATATTTAGCTTAACACCTTACTGCAGTTTCACAGTATTAACAACCATCATATTAATGATACATTATTATTATCATCATATCGTATGAATCCGAGGATTCTACTATTGGTATTGGTGTCTCCGATATTTTCCTAGTCAGAATCTTTTCTAGAAAGACATAAGGGTTACGGGAGGAACCACAGGAAGGTTGCCCACATCCTAAGTGAAAGTGTTTTTTTTTTTTTGTGGAACGAACTGAATTCGAACTTGGGGTACCAAGGTCGTCATATATATGTCGTTAATCACTTGACCACCATCACCTCCCATAATGATAAATGATAATGCATTATCTTACTTTAAAACTTTGCTGCAGTTTCACGGCATTATCGATCCTTATAATATAATATATAAATATAATAAATTATAATAATTCTACATGGCTTAAGCCTTTACTGCAATTTCACGGTATTATCGATAATAATAATAATAATAATAATAATAATAATAATAATAATAATAATAATAATAATAATAATAACGCTTAGAAACAATTTAAGAAGCAAAAAACATAAGCAGGTAGAAGAGTAACTTACGCACCTGTGCATTTTAGGTTTTGAGGACAATTTTTGTTTTCGTTTTTTTTTTTGGAGACTTCAATTTGGAACAAAAGGGGAGATATATACACAAGAACGCTTAATAATGGTCTCTACTAAAGTCAGGGACTACATCAAACTTCCTTTAATCAGGTCAAGTTAATAAAAAAAAAAAAACTAGTAGGAACGCCGTTTTCTTTTTTTTTTTTTTTTTTTGTTTTTTTTTTCTTTTTTGTTTTTTTTTTCTTTTTTTTTTTTGTTTTTTTTTGTTTTTTTTTTTTTTGTTTTTGTTTTTTGCCCGGTCGAAAAATACGCTTAAATATATTTTAATTTATGCAAATTTTGAATTTATTATTATAGAGTCAATTATTTCTTATTATATTGCACCTAATATAGAGTCATGATTTTAGAAGTATATATATATATATATATATATATATATATATATATATATATATATATATATATATATATATATATATATATATGATTTGAGTGCCATCAGCTAAAATCGAAATCAAAACTAAAACATATTTCCATGATTGAAACTATGTCTACAAGTTAAGTAAAGATTGAAGTTTATTTTTACTCCAAATGGTTGGACTGTGGAAAAGCGTGCGAATTTTATTAAATACAAGCTGGTTTCCATGACAACAATATTTTGGATGGACAATGTAAAACAAGCCTGAACGGTCCAATGAGTTTTAGAATTATATTGATGTAATTTTGTCAGTTGTGTGTTTGACTCCTGTGTAATATAACTTACCTTTCACACATTATTCATTTAAAAATGCATATATATATATATATATATATATATATATATATATATATATATATATATATATATATATATATATATATATATATATATACGTTTACAAACAAATTAATTTATAAATATTTAAAGATATAGAGACTTTGGTGAACGTGCAGTCGTGCACTGGGGGACCACTCGAAGACGGTCAGTGTGCACTGGTTGTCCAACCTCCAAAAATTCTGAAAGCCGTTCTTAACATTGGGAGGTTGGAGGTGTTTATTCCGAAAGACATTTTCTTATTTTCAATCTTGCCGTAATCAACTTATCAATAAAGTAAGTTTCAGGTGACCCCCCACCCAGAGTGCATTTTCTCCCGGGACTTTTACCAAAATGACTGAATTCCGCATTAAATAATCTAAATAGGATCGATATGCCGTAAAAACGTAAACCCCTCTGTTGTGGTCATCGTAACCTCGAAAACAAGTTATAGCCTGCTTCTATTTTCGACTGATCACCGTTGTCAAGCGAATTGGCAAGAAACGCACGTGTATGACATAATCGACTTTTAAAAAAAGAAAGAAATGGAGAAAAATCAGCTAATTTTCACGTCTGCTGCCGAGAGTCGCAGTTGCTAAGCCTCTCCAACTGACGTAAGTACTTACGTCACTGAGAACAAGAACGTTCATTGGGTAATTCGTTTTTTTATTTGTTTCTTGATTTTTTTTTCCTTTTCTCCCATTGATAACTGTTTTGTTCCGTGCACCGTTTGTTTGCTTATTGATTTACGTTTTTTTTTTTCTGCTTATATATTTTATGAATACAAAATTATTTTCCCTAGTGATGTTGTTGACTGGTGGGAAAAAAATGATAATTTATTCATTAATATATTTGCTTTTTTCAAATATGTTTGCTTATTGAAAAGAGTATTATAAAATTAGCACCCCTTAAAATGAATTATGTATGTATGGGTGTGTTGGGAAAATATACTTTTGTGTTTTTATTTCACATTTTGTGCTCTTTTCTTTTTTTTTTTTTTTTGGTACTTATACAGTTTAATCAAGACATTAAAAACTGAAAATCTAGAGAAAAAAGTTTATATTGTACGTATCTGTTATGGAATGAAGTTCTCCGAAGAAAAGAATTCACTTTTTTTTAAATTTTTTTTACACAGTGATCACCCTTTATCAAGGGCCGGAAGCCACTCAGGGATAAGGGTTATTGCAAGTACATTACGTTAGTGTGGAGATTTGATGAAATGTTTACTTAAGGGGGCGGTTCATTAGGAATTTGTTAACATTGAACTTGAAGACATCTAAGTTGTAGTCCGGTGGGAAGCAGGCAGACGGAACAGAGTTCCACAGGCGTGCAGTTCTAAAAAATCAAGTAGTTTTGCTTCTTTTTTTTTTATATAGCGAAAAAAACAATTTGTTATGATACCGAGCAAAAGGTTCAATTTTTAGGAAGAAAATCTAGTATTAAAATGGGGAGACTTTAAACTGAGTTATCTCCCCGTGGCGATTTCAAAAAATTCAAAGATGTCTATCTTCAATGCGCCGTCATAAAAACGTCTTTCCGTTGTAAAAAAAAAAAAAAAAAAAAAAAAAAAATACTTGATCAAATTAAGTGAAATTTTTTATCGGAAATCTTCGGTCCAAAACGGATACGTATAATATAACTTTTTTGATATTTTCATTTTTGAATGTCTTGATTAAACTGTACAAGTGCCATTTTTAAGAAAAATTAATATCAACAATATATTACAGTTATTAGTTTAAAATAGAATGAAATTCTTTTATACATTTTTTTTCGTAGCTTAAAAACAAATAGAAATCCTATATTATTTCAACCGAACAAAAATAATGATATGAATAGCGTTCCTCATAAATCAAAGATGGCAACCTCAATCAGCAACCACGATGTGA
Organism: Euprymna scolopes; assembly: GCF_053919585.1. Lineage (NCBI taxonomy): Eukaryota > Metazoa > Mollusca > Cephalopoda > Sepiida > Sepiolidae > Euprymna > Euprymna scolopes. The sequence goes on from NC_136518.1 coordinate 49,608,193, forward strand.
GTTCTGCTATGCGCTTCATCTCCAGCTTTACGTGGTCATACTACTTTCTTTCTAAAAGAATTTTTTCTGAGGAGTATACGTAAAGAAAACTTAAATTTTAACATTAATAAATTGATTGTTCCACAATAAACGAAAGAGGCCTGTAAAAATGTACCGAAGTTTGATATGTTGAAAGAATGATAGTTATAAATAAACCCTTGGAAAAGAGGAATAAGGGAAAGTGTTATATATATATATATATATATATATATATATATATATATATATATATATATATATATATATATATATATATACACGTCTGTCTGTCTGTCTCCATATTTTCAAACTCTATCTCCTCCGAAACTAAAAGTCACAGTGAGGCACTAGTGGCCTCTTGTGGTTCTTTTATGGGTTTTTAGCCGGTTAAAAATGTTTTTAAGGGGTCAACAATGGGTCAAAATTATTTGTAATTTTTAATTTATATTCGGGATATATGCGTATGACATTGGTACAGTGGTAACGTCACCAGCTTTGAATGCTACAGTTTTAGGTTTCGATTCTGGCTGGATACTTTTTTTTTTTACTTTTGCAATCACAACTCTATAATAATATGTACGAATTCTGGATAAATTAAAACATCATATTTAAGCGTATTTTACGCCCGGGCAAAGCCGGGTGCTCGCTGCTGATATATATTCAGTAGTCACACAAGCCATCATAAAAGATTTCTCTTTGAGAACAATTTCTGGTGTTCCCTGGGGTCTGAGTAACAAGTCTCCCCAGACTTCCAGTACTCTCCACCTCTTTCGATAACATTTGCAAAAGAATTTGCGTTATCGCAACAGCCGCTTACCATTGATTTCTCGTTGGCAGCGACCATTGGTCTTCACTGGAATTCGGGTGACAAAAGCCCCCCCCCCCGTGTCCCAGTCCTTTTTGCACTCAGCCAGCGGAGATTATTATTATTATTATTATTATTATTATTATTATTATTATTATTATTATTATAAAACGTTCAGGCATACAATCAAAGAGTTAGTCTCGGACATTGCTAGGCTTCTCTGCACGTCACTGGTGTTGAGTCATTAGTTTCTCATCTATGATTCAAATAGAATATATCGTTTATATTTTATTTATTTACAAAAGCAAATGCACCTACAAACTATTCGTATACAAAGCATACATTTACAGCATGACTAAATATTTGAAGATATTAAAACTTGAGACTGAGCAATCTTTAGCAAAATGATTGGATTCGGTATTAAATAACAAAACAAACAAACAAACAAACTAAAAATCAACTTATTCACTTGGGGACACATTAGTCATCAACAAGAAGATACGCTTAATAAAAGAGAATAGAACTTGGAAAGAAGAGTGCGCAAGCTATGAGTAGATAACATGGATTTCTTCAAACATACGAGTTAAGCCATGCTCAGCAAAGAAATTAGACTCTCTCTTTCTCTCCTCTTTATTTAGGTGCCTTTCCGCGAGGACTGGACGTGACACAAGGTTGGTTTAATGTGTGTTGTAACTATTACCGAACGCCATAACTGCTGAATACTGTGATTAATGGGGATGGGTGTTTACCCTGTCAGCGATCTAGTCGGAATAGGTTAACGCCAGAGCCAGAATAGGGTGATGATAACTTCCGTTTGCACCCCGTCTCCCTCACGCTCTCTCTCTCTCTCTCTCTCTCTCTCTCTCTCTCTCTCTCTCTCTCTCTCTCCCCTTTGATTTCATTAGAGACGGACGCGTTTGCTGATGAATGGTGTCGAGATCGTCAGGAGCTACGTACCAACTCCCTGTATTTCTTAAAATCACCATAATTCACTGTTTTGTTTGTTTGTTTGTTTAACATTTTATTCGCCCCAAACAATGTTGTCACCGGTGCGTCAAAGGTTATTATAGTAGAGACCGGGTTTAGAAGCGGTAATCTGGATGAGGATTTGGTCAGCAAGATATTAGTTCACATTGAAAGTCCTTACATGAGGGAAAACAGGGAGCAGATGTGTGATTCCAAACGCAAGCAGTCCCAGAAAAGCTGCCAGAATAGAAAATCTAGAGCCCTCTATGGTAAATGGAGTTGTACGAATTGGACTTACGTCCAAACCTCATGAATATCGTTCTTTCATATTGTCTGATCTGCATGAAAACTACTCGTTAATCCTAGCTATTCATTATGCATGCAATATTGCCGGTAATATTTATATAATTTGTTGCCCGAGTGAAGGGCGCTTTGATGTAAGGAAAAGTCAGGCTCTACCTTAACTAATATGCAAAATTCTTTTCGCAACTGAACTGAATCATACAAAACCGACTTCGCAATCTAGTGAGCGATTATCTAGTCTCATCCCTACGACCTTTTTCACACAGAAGAAATGTTTCAGGGTACACTCCCTCTACTATTCTGTCTCTTTCTGTTTCTCTGTCTGTCTGTCTGTCTGTCTTTCTGTTTCTATCTATCTATCTACTGGAAATCAAACAGGCAAAGATTTTTTCTAAAACATCCAGCTGTTAAACAAAATACCACGAGGTTGCTTCCCTGACGACGATAACTTGGTCATTTTAAGTCTAACGTAAACAAATACTCGTTGAGCAAGTGTCTTGAATATTCAATTATGTTTCTACTGATTGCATTTGTATTCAGTGCCTGCTCCTGGGTGGCAAATATAAGATTTATTTTGTCTCTTTTGTGAAGTCATCTTTAAACAGAAAATTTCACGTGTCTTGACATTATTATTATTATTATTATTATTATTATTATTATTATTATTATTATTATTATTTTTATTATTATTATTATTATTATTATTTTTATTATTATTATTATTATTATTATTATTATTTTTATTATTATTATTATTATTATTATTATTATTATTTTTATTATTATTATTATTATTATTATTATTATTATTATTATTTTTATTATTATTATTATTATTTTTATTATTATTATTATTATTATTTTTATTATTATTATTATTATTTTTATTATTATTATTTTTATTATTATTATTATTATTATTATTATTATTATTATTATTATTATTATTATTATTATTATTCGTAAATTATACCGATTGATATAGAAAACAATATGGAATTTTAAAGAAGTTCTCGTTCGTATGATATATTGTGGTTGTATGTGTATATATTTTCACTGTCTCCTAGACTACTGAACTGTGTGTGTGTGTGTGTGTTAGTCTCTAGTAATTAATTTCACGCCTATTCAAATGGAGCTCTGTCCGGGTCAGTTTGACATTTTTATATTCAACCTGTATTCATGTGATGACTTGGGCTGGGCCAAGTATTTTCTTTTTCGTGTGTAAACTAAATCGATAGACGAACATCTTTATATATTCATAAACCTATCTATCTAAATATATTTATTTGTTTCTATGTACTCAGATATATATATATATATATATATATATATATATATATATATATATATATATATGCATAAAACTTAAGTTAGCCAAATTTTAGAAGTAGGGCTTAAGTATCATTTAAGCTACTAAATCGATGTTTGATTTTTCCTAGTCAGTGAAATACGGACAATTTCTGTCAGTGTCGTTAGATAATAAAATAAAATGTTTTCATCTCAAGATCCAGTAAGAGTTACGTACCCTAATGCATTATGAAAAATGAAATCATTTTTAAAACTGTTTGGTGTTTACAGAGAAACATATTGGCAACGTTGGTTCTGGAATTCACAAAATAGAAATTTTATTTTATATATATACTAGCCGGGGGGTACCCGGCGTTGCCCGAGTGTTTGGAGGTGTGTGTGGTCGGGCGGGGTGGGGGGGGGTTAATGAAAACCTAAGAATAAGCGAAGTAAAAAACAGAAAACAGAAAAACGATCGTTAAAACTTATCTGAAAAATAAAGCGAGGGGTACCCGGGCGGTGGGGGTGAGGGGTAATCAAAACAAAAAACACAAAAAAACTAACGTGAGGCAAACGAACGATGTTAAATGTAAAAATCTGAAAAAGAAAACAGAAAAACGAACGTTAAAATATCTGAAAAATTTTTAAAAAAATTACGTGAAAAATGGCTTAAATAAGCCTGTTTCAATATTAAAATTTAAAATATCGGTGGGTACCCGGGTGTTTTTGGGTGTGTGTGGTCGATCGGGGTGGGGGGTGTTAATGAAACCCTAAGAATAAGCGAAGTAAAAAAAAAAAAAAACAGAAAAACGAATGTTACGAGAAAAATGGCTTAAATAACGATGCTTCAATATTAAAATTTTAAAAATCGAAAAAACAAAAGACTTCTCACACCACGATTCGAACCCAAAACATTTAGATAATGACCTAACGCTCTAACCAACTGACCTAACACGACGTACATGAAATTGTGTCAGTTCTTCAAATATTTAAACTAAATCAGGTTATGACGTCCTCTGGCGCATGCGTAGAACCGATCTCGACATGAGAGGACGGTTTTTGTTGACCCCCCCTGTAGAAAAGTGTTGATTTCAGGGTGACAAAATTAACGTTTTTGGCCAATTTTTCGATATTTGTCGGGCGAAGGATGGGGCTTTCATATGAGACCAAGTTTGTGAGGTTTTGTTCAGTCTGTCGAAAGCTTGTAGCAGGCACACACATGATGATTGCAACGTCTTGTCAGACGAGTGCCACTCCCTCAGACATTTAAAATCCATGAGCCCAAATACCTGAGGGAGTATCTATACAAAGATGATGTTACAGAGTCTTAGCTTTGTACGACAGCTAAGTCTCTTTCTCTCGGTTCAAAATGTTGAGATCCAGCAACAAGCAAGAGCAAGATAGCCAGCAACAAATTAAACTGCAGACCAGGCACACACATACATACATACATTTTCGCTTTTATATATATAGATATTCAGTAAGATGATTGATAATTTTAAATTATCAATCATCTTACTGAATATTAAAATAGCTCTAGGGTATATGCCTATTGAGCTTATTATATATCTGCATTACAACGAGCACTGTTCTATCTTGTATTTTAATTACATTAGTGATTTTACTATCACATTAAAATACACTCTGCTCTTGAGACTACTGTTCTAACCCCCTTTAAATTTATATATATATATATATATATATATATATATATATATATATATAACTACTTCATTTACTCACATAAAATTAATATACGAAAGTATAGATTTATGCGTAAACTTAAAGTATTTACTTCAAAAGTGCTCAATACGTAAGTAGAGCTAGTTAGTAATTTATAAAATATATATGGCGATTAAGCTACACTGAATATTCGGCGTTTCATCCACTCTAGGATTCGTCAGGCTTATCCGCGAATTCTGTGGTTGTTAATCGTTTTTATATGGTCCTCTTCTATTGAGGATTTAGTTAGCCAATCAGCTTTCTAGTATCCACCGCGCCCCTTCCTATCAGCCAATGGACATGCATTTTATCGGACAAAGGATCTGTTTTAAAACTAGGTTAGTGTTTTTTTATTGTTAGTTTATATATAAATATATATATGTGTACATACATATATGCTCATATATATATACATATATATACATACATACATATATGTGTGATCGTTTATGTATATTAATGTTTATTTAATTTATTTACTTGTTTATTTTCTATTGTTTTTGTTAGTTTTAAAACTATTTTGTATCGCTATCCTAGAGTAAATTTTATTTTGTGAACACAGTTATTTGCTATTTCTCTTCTACAGTTTAATAGATGTTGGGGTTCTTTAAAGTACAGGATAGCAAATTTTTCATGAAGGCATAATCTACATGGGTTGTCTGGATGCCTACACGTGGTAGCTTGTCTTATTATTTTCCATTCGACTACCAGCGAATGTCCGCTTTCTTTGAGTTCCCAGTATTTATTCGCTAGTGTTGTTTTTATACGGTGTTTTTTGTTGTTGAATGTATTTTTGTGGTCATAGTATCGGGTTTTGAAATCTAAGGAAGTCATGCCTACGTAATATTTCTTGCTATTCGGGTTTTCTTTTGCAAATATTGTTACCTGATAAACTACGCTTTTAGTTAGACATTTATTTTTGACTGAGCAAATTGTGCGGTGTCTACAGTTGCATTTATCTTGTTCGTTATTAGTATTTTTATTTACAGTATGGTTGTTCTTGTCCGGGGTTGGTTTATTATTATTATTATTATTATTATTATTATTATTATTATTATTATTATTATTATTATTATTATTATTATTATTATTTCTGCTAGTGTTAGTTTTATTTTTGTCATGGTGTTTACTTTTTTATTGTTTATTTTGTTGTTGTTTACATTGTTTTTATTTAGTATTTTGTTATGTGCTTTAATTATCATTTCTAATTTTTCGCAACAACTGTAGGATAACTTCAAGGTATTTTTATTGAAGATTTTGTGTAAGGGGTTGGTTGTGGAAAAGTGTTTTTCAATAAGATCTAGAAATTTCTTGCCAAGTTTTGTTTTTAACATTTGATTGTATGGGGCCGTATACCAAATTATAGTTCTTTTTCTTCTATTTTTAATTTTATTATAGTTATTGGTGTTTTGTTGCTTATATTTGATATCAATATTCTTGTATCCACTATTTTTTAGGGCTGTTTCGTAGATATTGGTTGACCTGTTTAATGCATTTTCATCGCTTGAGTTATTACTGAGTCTACTTACGATCGAGTTAGGAATGTGTTTTATAATTGATGGTGGGTGATTAGACTTAGGGTTTACGTAAATTGGAGTAGCGTTATCTTTTAAGTAGGGTTCATATGTGTTTTTATCTAAATTTAACGTGACGTCCAGGAAGTTTGTTATTTTTATGTTAACTGATACGTCTGCTTTTAGGCCTAATTTTTTCATTTCCTTGTGTATGATTTTCTTAAAGTTTTCTCCCTTGACTTTGTTGGAGTTTTTTTTATTATAGCTAGTCCGTCATCTCTATATAGGCCGATATCCGTAGTATCGAATATGTTTGTGAGGGTATATAGAATGAATAATCCTACAAGATCTGATGCCTCTGCAGAATCCCTGGCACCCATCGCCAAATCAAACGAATTTTTCATTTTAGTTTTTATCCATTAGTTATTGTTATTTATTAGAACTGATTTTCTACATGTTTAATGATATTGATTTCTTCCGAGGATATATCAGTATATGCCTCGGCAAATTCTAGGGCAATGTTAAAAAGTTCTTCGGATATCGAGGGATAAAAGTCTATGATGTCAAACTGTATAAACGTACATTTATCTTTGTTTTCTATATTTTTAAACCTTACCGAATCATGTTAATGTGATGCGATTAACTCTGCCATTCACTATAATGATCGGGATAATGGCTTTCTATATTATGCAAAAAGTTCTGCAGAAGTTATCACACTTGGCAAACTGACGTAAAATCACACTCCCGTATGTATTATGTTTCCTTTTTTTTTCAATATGCGAAAATCGTTCCAAAAGAAAAGTCTCTTATTTTTTTTTACCTCAAAAACTTGAAGAGCTCCGAATACGGGAGTGGTACCATTAAAACGAGCCACCTTTTGTGCCCCAGAATTTATTTCCACAGAGTCACCAACATTCTCAATGCACTTTTGCCAGGAATTCGATGACACATCTTTGCTTCCGACATACGGCCATGACAGAGGTTGCTTTCTTAGAGTCCCACACCGTTATTATCTGTAACAGAGAAAAGAAAATTTCAGGTCATGGATATATAAGTTTGGTTATCATAACAATGCAATTGTCAATCTCCTTTGATCTATTCGGGCGGAATAAAAAAATAGGAGACATTACTTTTGGAATGCTCCTCATATCAAATAAATACTGTGTGATGTCCTCCTTCTATCACTCTACCAAACCACAACAATTTACTCTTTAATTTCGTTCATCTCAGACAAGTCGTATTGCAACTTAGCCGCGAAAGGGCTACTGTTGTTGGGACCAGATTTATAGGGGGCAATTTGAATAGGGAGTTTGGTAACAAGATGTTTGTTCACATTATATTTAGATTTCTTCGTGAGGACGCTCGTGAAAACAAAGAGCAGGGATGGAATTCCAAAGTTAAGCGGCACGAAGGAATTTATAGTGTAGGAAATCGTCCAGTTTCCAGTAACCGCTACAATGAAGGTGTGATTCTCGTCATATTTTTATAGTAACTTTTATATTTATATTCTATTCGAATCAGTCTTGAACAAATCGCATCACAACATGATTCGGTAAGAGTTTTCCATCCTTATTTCGAACATGAAATAATATTAACGACTTGTTTCAGGAGATGATTAATATTTAGAGATTCCGACTGGAAAGAAGGATGGGTAAGAAATGAGGAAAGAAAATATGAAAAGTGAAGGCAATTTTTTTATCAAAAACTTTGTAATATTTTGATTCTTCAGAATAATTTTCTCGTCTTCAGTGTTATTTTCAAAGCGTTTCGGTTTATGGAGCATTCGACTTTCTTCAGGTGTATCCTGTCAAACTCTGGAATCTTTCTGTCCAACTCTGGAATCTTTCTGTCCAACTCTGGAATCTTTCTGTCCAACTCTGGAATCTTTCCGTCCAACTCTGGAATCTTTCCGTCCAACTCTGGAATCTTTCCGTCCAACTCTGGAATCTTTCCGTCCATCTCTGGAATCTTTCCGTCCATCTCTGGAATATTTCTCTTTGATTCTGTAATAGTTCTGTCGAACTCTGGAATCCTTCTGTCGAACTCTGGAATCCTTTGCCGAACTCTCGAATCCTTTGCCGAACTCTCGAATCCTTCTGTCAAACGCTGGAATCCTTCTGTCAAACGCTGGAATCCTTCTGTCGAACACTTGAATCCTTTGTCGAGCTCTGGAATCTGCATGACATAATTCATCCATGGGGGTAACATGCTTTCGTTTAATCAGCTGTGACTGAATGGAAGTCCTAAGTAATTAGCAATCATATTTTGAGTGTCACCCGTTAATGTGAAAAAAAAAAACACTCAAGATGAAAGAATCCAAATAATACGAATAAATTATCCTCATTTTCAAACATTAAAAAATTATTATTATTATTGTTATTATTATTATTATTATTATTATTATTATTATTATTATTCGAACTTTTTATATGTTTTGTCAACACGAACTTTTGGCGAAATACTTTCGAAACATTTTAATGAGATCTGAGACTAGATTGGTATTCTATTTGTAATGTCATAAAAAAAAAAACTCCATGTTTATTAAATTTTATGATTATGAAAAAGATGCATTCGATTAAATACTATCAAATATCAATTTAAGTATTGATTTATATTAATTTGTTTTTGTATTTATATGATGCAATAAAGCTTTTAATATTTTTTTCTTTTGCAGGTGAGTACTTATCTGGAAATGAGATGATTAGGCCAGGTTCAGGTAAACCGAATCATCTTTTTTTTTTCATGAATTACCTTGTAACACACTACACAAGAATAACGTACGTATACACAACACGACGAACACCTACACACATGCATGCACACACAAACGCACACACTGTACACACACACATCCACACGAATGTACATAAACACACCAACACAAAACAAAATGCATACGCACACATACACAAAATAACTACGTAGACACAAAAATAGAAACGTACATATCGTAGCACAATGCATGCACACACAATACAGATACACAGAAGAATGGTACGTAGATAAAAGCACACGTAATATGTTACAGGTACAATGCACATACAAAAGCCAACATACAAACATACAGATTAAAATTCATATATATATACAAAACATATGCCCAAAAGGACATACGTAGATTTTTACATGGAAACATACAGCGAAATATAATGAGAACATATATACGCATGCATATAAGCACACACAATCATTATATATATATATATATATATATATATATATATTAAAGGTCGCTAATATAGAGATGAAAAAACGGAAGTTAACCCTCTCAAGCACAAACCAATATATATATATATATATATATATATATATATATATATGCTAAAAAACTAATATGTATATATCTATATAATATATCTATATATATATTGTGTATATATATAATATATATATATATATATATATATATATATATATACATATATTATTTTTAAAATGTAATTATCCACTGACACGTGTTTCGTCGTCTACGACTCATCAGAGTGGCTTGTGTATTTGGGCAACCTGTTTTCATTCCGACAGATATTGTTTAATAGCACGGAGTGTTTTTGCTTAATAATCTTTCTTTTTTTTTTCTTTTTTTTTTCTTTTTTCTTTCTATAATTTTTCTATTTTTCGAATGGCCATTCTTATGTTTCAGTCGAATTTGTGTAGGAAAGTTCCGTAGTCGTTTTCGTCTATCTGTTTTTTGTTTTTGTTTGTTTTTTTTATTTATTTATTTTTTATTTTATTTTATTTATTTATTTTTATTCATTTATTTTATTATTATTTTTTTTTTGCAAGCAAATATTAATATTTTAATCAAAAACTACTTGAATTCGCATGGAGAAAATCAGTTGAAAGAACTTGTAAAAAAATTTTTTAAAAATAAAAAAAATAAAACAGATGGGTGGAAACGACTACGGAATTTTCCTACACAAATTCGACCGAGCCATGAGAATGAACATTCGAAAAATAGAAAAATTACAAAAAAAAAAAAAAAAAATATCATTAAGAAAAAACACTGCATTGCTATTTAACAATACTAAATGAAAACATGTTGCCTAAATACACAATATATATATATATATATATATATATATATATATATATATATATATATATGATTGTTGAGCTGGATTAAATCCGACGATATGAAATAAAATGGAGGTGGAAGGACCTGGATACTCAACGTTTCGCCCGATTTATGCGGGCTTCTTCAAGTCAATGACCATCCCTCTTGAAGAAGCCCGCATAAATCGGGCGAAACGTTGAGTATCCAGGTCCTTCCACCTCCATTTTATTTCATATATATATATATATTAGACATGGCTAATATAAGTGAAACACATGAATATTAATAAATGTAAGGGAGATAACTCTCTCAAACATAAAAGTGGTACAAACTAACTAAAATTACCAACAGAACAATTACAAAAGCTAACATAAATATGTGTGTATGCTCGCGTGTATGTGTGCGTGTGGGTGGTTGTAGAGTGCTCAATATCGGTGAAATTGTATAATAATAACTAAATATCGAGACTGCTCATATTGCCTGCAAAATTATCGTGTTGCAATATAAATATTGCATATATATGCATAGCTACGCACACACGCAATCAACGTTTTATATATACACTTTAACGACTCTTAATGTGAGCTTACTAATAGTATAAAATATAGTTATTTCAAGTGAACTACACAGAAATCTGTGAATCGCATCTCTGAATAAAATAATAATATAATGTAAAAACTTGATCAAATTACCTTTGGGAATGAAACACAAACCTTTCTTTACTAGTAATAGCGTTACACTCATATATATATATATATATATATATATATATGTGTGTAAGGATATATATTTATTTATCTATCTATCTATCTATACTCCTATAAATTCGGTTTTCTTTTGTGTGTATTGATATTCATATTAAAACCCGCTTTTCTATTTATTTAAAAAGAAAATACAATTTTCTTATATCTTGGTTGTGGAATTGCATTCACTAGCAAAAGCTCTAGCTAATTTGCATATTCTTTTAAACATTCATTTTAATTAATTCTCTATTAGTTTCTTCGGTTTTTTTAATGGGATAATCATCTTGAGTTAACTATTACGTGTAATTATATTCATGCAGATATTGTACATGATTTATACTTGCATAATATTTGCGAAAAAAGTTTATAGTAAACACAAAATTGTTTCCATATATATTTATGTATACGTATATATTTTTGTTAAACAAATTTATCTAGCTATCTATACACCTATAAATTCGTTTTTCTTTTGTGTGTATCGATATTCATATTAAAACCCCGCTTTTCTATTTATTTAAAAAGAAAATACAATGTTATATATGGGTTGTGGAAATGCATTCACAAGCAAAAGATCTAGCTAATTTGCATATTCTTTTAAACATTCATTTTAATTAATTACCTATTAGTTTTTCGGTTTTCTTATGGGATGATCATCTAGAGTTAACTATTACGTGTAATTATATTCATGCAGATATTCTACATGATTTATACTTGCATAATATTTGCGTAAAAACTGTTTCCATATATATTTATGTATACGTATATATTTTTGTTTAATCTATTAGTCTATCTATCTATATATCTATAAAAGTGAAAGTGTCTGTGTATCTGTCTGTCTGTGTGTGTACATTTCCCTACGCAATAACGCTGTCAATTTTATGTCTACAGACTCGAAATTTGATATACAGGGTACTGAGATTTGGGAAAATCTTTGGAATCCGTTTTCGGACAAAAATTTGGCTGATAAGGCGCTAAAGTTCAACGATTTGACCTTTGAGAACACTACCAAACTCCTCCGACACTTTGGGGTCCAAACACTTGAAATTTTACGTTTTCTGGGATATCATCACGGAGTGTTTGGTGAGCTATATGTCCCTGTTGACAGTTGAGAGTCCCTAGGGTCTGATCGCAAGTAGTGGAGAGCACTGATACAGAAGGGTGCAGAACACTTTGAGGCAGCCAAGATAGACAGAGCGAAACTCAAGAGAGCATGTAGGAAGCACCAAACTTTGCCAAGCAATCATGGAGACCTATTTATTTGTGAGGTGTGACTGGGGTCCGTTTTCTAATCACATGAAAGTGCACGACGATAACAGTCCCGTAGCTGTTGGTTTTATCCAAACCAATAACTACAATCGATGTCACGTCTGTTTGAGAGTATGCAGGTCGCTGGCATGAAAAAGTCATCTTCGGGCACATGGACGCTCAGTGACTGGGGGAATAGCACTTGTCTGAAAAGACGTCACAATCAGCATATATATATATATATATATATATATATATATATATATATATATATATATATATATATATATAAATTTATGCGTAGACTTTAAGTACTTACTTCAACAGTGCTCAATACTTGGGTAGAACTAGGTATCTTATAACTTACTATATATATATATATATATATATATATATATATATATATATATATATATATATATATATATATATATATATAGTCATATCTGGATACGGAATAATTGCGTTGACACTGCGGTTCTCGTCAGACCACCGAAGTTGAGCTGTGTTAGTACCAGATGGGTGACAATTTGGGAATTCCAGGCGCTGTAAGTGCTCTCCGCTTATCTCGGCATTTGTTTCAGTCGTCTCGCCAGTGGTATTTAACAATGTCTACCCAGGTGAGGTGTGGTTGGCGACTGCGCACCTCTTGCCACAAAAATTTAATGCGGAAGCACCTCTTTGGATGTATCCGTAGTCTGTCAAAGACTGAAAGAGCCTGTTATATCTGGATATATACGGGCATATTTATATATGTTTTTATTTGAATATATACATGTATGTATATACATATATTTATATATATTTATATATATTTATATATTTACATACATATGTATATTTACATATGTGTTTATGTTCTTATATATTCATAGAGACATTCATACGTTACATACACGTATATTCATGTACTTGTATATAAACACACACATATATGTGTGCGTGTGTGTGTGTGTGTATAAATATATTCATATCTTTACAGATATATATATATATATATATATATATATATATATATATATATACATAGTTTTATATATGTATATAAACATGTAAGTTTATCTATAATACATGTGCGTGAACGCGTGTGTATGTGTCGGTGTATATTGTATATTTAATTGTTTTTTATTGATGTTTTCTGAAAGTTTATTCTTCAATATCTGATAGTTTTTCAATAAATTTTATATTTTGTTTCTATTTAAATCCTTTTTCAACGTAGCACTTTTATATTTTTAATCAAGCAGACATATTTGTCTGTGTTTGTGCGGCCATTGTAAAATAGAACTGGGAAGAATTGTGGTTCTATCCAACAATAATCAGCTTCCATCGTAGCTTTCACAGTTGATCTCTTATTACAGAAAATATGTCCGCGTCTATAAAATAACGCTTCATTAATAATCAATAATTTGGTCTGGTGCATTTGCTACTAGTCTCTCACTCCTTGACAGCGTTCAAAAGAGAGTCGCGAACCTAACAGGTCCCGAACTCTCAGCTAGGCTTTAACCTCTCTTCCACCGACGAAATGTTGCATCCATCTGCCTGTTTTACAAGTATTTTAATGGCAGATGCTCCGACGAACTACAGGCACTTGTACCCCCTCGACATAAATATCCCCGAAAAACCCAACAAGCAGAAAAATCCCACCCTTACACAGTAGAGGTCCCCAGATACCAGAAGGACTTCTACTACAATGATTTCTTCTCCAGAACTGCTAGACTTTAGAATTCCCTCGCGGGTTACTGTTTCCCAGACTGTACTGACATGCAGAGGTTCAAGTGTAATGTAAACAGACATCTTGCTGCTCAACTCCCTACAGAGTACCCTATAATTATCTTCCAGATAGTAGACTCCTACATCAAAGTAGCACCGAGCCTTGGGGGGGGGGGAAATGTCAATAAAATAAATAAAAATAAAATATCTAGGAATTTACATATCACTAGTATTAAACATATATTATTACTAGGGCTATGACAACAGCATATTCTTTTCATTGTTTTGACTCTCTAGTATATATCCGACACAGTTAGACACAGTTAATCAACCGAAAACCACACCACTCTATATAAAAGCATATAAGATGTCAAAGAATACACACTCGAGAGTCAAATATGCTGTTGTCCTAGCCCTAATTATTATTCATGTTTACGATGGTCTATTCTTTTTGAATTTGTTTATTTTGTATATGCATGCAGATAGGTATTAACTTTCACTCCTGAGCTATAAATTATATATCAACTTATGTTCAATTATATGTATGCAGTGAATTGTAATTGTCTGCATTTTTGAGATGAGGTGTTTTCATTTATTGAGATTGTCGAACTGACTTCCTCATCTTGGTTGTTATAGTCACAATGTTTCGGTCGTTTTGCCCTCCGGCCTTCATCAGGTGTTTTGTATCGAACTGGAAAACCGTTTGTTAGGAGTCTCGAGCCCAACCCTTTATTATTATTACGGGGGTACCGTGTTCGGACTCCAACTAGGCTCTGGTTTCATCCTTGTAAATCTGCCGCCCCCTCAAAGTAAGGGTGGAAGAACACCGAAAAGCGGTAACTAAAGGGGAGACGGAAAAATCGGGTATAGCCAACCATGTCTGGATGGATAGGGGGGATCATCGCCCCCTATAGGATGAAGTAAAAATAATAAACAGAGAGACCCACTGGAAAGTGAGAAAACTTAAAACAGCTCACATGCTCGGACATAACAACCTACTGAGCAAACCAAGCGTAGAACTGAATGCAATTTGGACACCTCTAATAGAGAGAGAAAACCTTGAATAACAACATAGGTTTAAGATTAACAAAAACCAACTAAGAATTGTCCTAGTGACATATGGCCGAGTGGTCCTAGACGTTGTATGAAAGTTTACACTTACCCTAATGTGCTGAGTTCAATCCTGAACGAAGGCAGTTAAAAGTAACATTCAAAACAGAGAATCAGAGCCCCGTAATAGTAATAAAGGGTTGGGTTCGAGACTCCTAACAAACGGTTCCTCAGTTCGATACAAAACACCTGATGAAGGTCGGGGGGCAAAACGGCCGAAACGTTGTGACTATAACAACCAAGATGAGGAAGTCAGTCTGACAATCTCAATAAATGCAGTGAATCGTTTAAAAAGAGAAGTTTCGACATTAGATAATTTTAAAGAAATAAAGAAAAAAAAATGAGGTTGTTAGTCATGCAGTACTGTGGGATTCTAAACACGGAATCGTAAAAGTAGGAAAACGTGTCAAGACCTACACACAATTATTGACAGAAGACACTGGCTTACAAATTGAAGATCGAGACTGGAGGGAAAGAGCCAGTTTAGCCTGGGCAACCCGCCCGATAAAATGATACTGATGTTAGTACGTAAAGCGGAAGATACATTGTGCTCTAACATTAGTCTAAAGGGGTTGATATGGCATAAAATTAGTGGAAACTGCTCTCATGATGCCTACGCATTAAATTATCCAAAAGGAGTCGATATGCCGTATAAATAGACAAATTTGGCCGTCAATGGGTCAAAGTTCAACGATTTGATCTTTGAAAACTCTACCAAACTCCTCCGCCAATTATATATCTAAACACTTGAAATTTTAGATGTACGTTACTTGGACATGGATCAAATTTAAATAATAAATGTTAAGGGGTTAAAACTGGGATCAAAGCTTTAAAAAATTTGACCTCTGCGGTCTCTACCAAATTACTCAGCCAATTTTTTATCTAAACATCTGAAATTTTGCATAAAGGATATTCAGACATGTAGTAAGCTTTTTAATCGGTTTTTGGACGAAAATTTGGCTGCCAAGAGATCAAAGTGGAAAGCGTTTACCTTTGCCAATTTTTGGTCTAAACACTTGAAATTTTAGATGTAGGTTACCTGAACATAAGTCAAACTTTTTAATATATGCACATAAAGTTATGAACAGTACATAGGGCCCGAGCAAAGCCGGGCTGAACTGCTAATATAAAATAAACTAAATGGGCTTGTTAGGATGTAAAACGGACGAATTGTGCATTTTATTTTACTATGGAATTAAATAATCCAAGAGGGTTAATCGGTCGTAAAAATCGACGAGGCTGGTCTCATAGGATGTTTCGGAATCTATAGTCCTATAATTTTTTTTTTTTTTTTTTTTTGTAAACCCTTTTTTTTTTTTCGTGTTATTTACAAAGAAAATACAACTTTGTTATATATGGATCATGGAATTGCATTTATCTGCAAAAGATCTAGCTAATTTGCATATTCTTTTAAACATTCCTTTTCATGAATTTCCTATTACTTTTTTTTTTTTCATGGAATGATCATCTTTAGTTAACTATTACGTGTAATTATATTCATGCAGATATTCGACATGATTTATACTTGCGTATGTATGTGTATATATGTTTGTTAAAAAAATGTTGACTCCCAAACTCTTAGAGTTTTTGGCCTACAGACATGAACCTTTATGTATAGGCTATTCGAACTCATGCGAAACTTTATATTTGGGAAAATCGATGCAAAAGTGTGAAAATTAAACAAATGGAATTTACTAGGTGAAGGTCAAACGACAGCATTTCGAATATGCATGCGTAACGTAATAGCTATTGGTTCATGTTTTCATTTTTAGCTTTGGAGACAAACATGTCTTCATAGCTCAGGCATTAAAATCAAAGGAAAAAAGAAAATAGTTTGCTAAACGTTTTGGTTTCGTTTTCTTCGTGGTGGGGCACGAGTCATTTTTTTTTTTTTTAACTTTATAAATCATTATTATATATTGGGTCCAACAAAAGATAATAACAAATATGAAATCTTCCTTGATTAAAATATCATATTTAAGCGTATTTACGACTGGGCAATGCCGGGCGGCCTGCTAGTCAACCAATAAAATCTAAATAAAAAAACTAAGAAACTGAATAGGAGTAAAGGACACAAACGTTTCTCTTATTAATCACAATGAGGGGCGTCTAAATAACTCGTGCTATTCAATACGGAATCTGTTATGTCATGCACGATGAATATTTGATGTTCATTCGAAAGAACAAGCAGTTCCCAGTTTGAATTTTACATATGTATAATGCATATTAATGGTGGAACGATAAAAATGTATCCCTAAAGAAAACAACACTACAGCTTTATTTTAAAACTTTTATCGAAAAAAATCAATTCAGGTAACTTGATTATGTTCGTAGAGCTGACATCTATTCAATGTAGCCGCCTTCAGCCTAAATCACCGCTTCGATACGGGTCCGGAACTGGGAGCATGCCTTTTCCACAATCGTCACCGGGAGCTCGGCGAATATTCTGCGAATAGCGGCGATCTGGCTGGCTTTGGTGTTGTGGGAGGTCATGTTGGTGATGTTCTCGACGAATAATCAAACGAAGTAGTCCAACAGATTCAGGTCGGGAGAGGAAGGGGTCAGTGAGAGAAGGGTACCAAGTCGTAGCACTCCTTCTGAAACCAAGCCTGGGTCTCTTTGGACTTGTGGGCCGGCGCAGAGTCCTGCTCCTCACCTAAGGTTTGCCAGCAGCTACCTAATTGCACCACACTCTTTAGGACATCCAGATACACTGTGGTGTTGACTTTCACGTCGACTTTGAAGATGTGAGGTGGCATGATGTGGCCCTCACTTGAAACCACACCAAAAACCATAATCGGGGCCAGAAATTGTTTTTCATCACTCTAGACACATTCCTGTTATCCGTGACAATCCAGCGATGCATTTTGAAGGTGCTGGCAATGGTCCTGTTGTCATAACTTGGATCGTTAGAGAACAGGAGTTGTACAGCGGCGCATCTCCCTCTTTGAACATCGTGTCACTTTTGAGATCTGTTCACAACTGGCCAACTAGTAAATAGTCTGCAACAAAAACAAAAGAAAACCAGTTTTCATCAAACGGAAATGGAATCATGTCGTCGTTTCTAGGGCGACAATTGTATCGTTCCACCCCGTAATAGACTATTCCGTCGAATTCCGACGACTGAGGTCCAGATAACTGACTTATTCAAAATCCATTCAAATAGTTTGTTTATCGTCGTGAAGGGTTTGTGCAGAATCATGCACATTTTTTACAACCATTACAAAACTGATTTACTTTCGGCAATCTCCTAACTCTCGCCTTTCCTTATTTTCTTCATCAGTCCTCACTTTCCATGAGCGATGTTTCTTACAAAGGGAAAATAATTGCTGTTTTCTAGATTGAAATTTATCCAAACGATAGCTATCATTAGATACTTTTTGACATCGAAATGATGAATTTTAATGTTTATCTGCTTGCATAAGTGGCTTCATGCCTTGTCTGGGGTAATTTCCATAGAAAAAAAAATTCAGTCGGTGCAAATGATTGTCACGGACAGAGCTGACAATAGATCTCAGATTTTACATCGAAGTTTTTCCTTTCCTTCGATGTATGTCTTAAGGGAGACTGAGGATATATTTCTCCCAGTGGTTTTAAACGCGTCCCCAGATGCTAATCTAGAAATTTCTACGTTCCAAAGCAATATGGCAGGTGTTCGTCTGAACTCCAATCTCTGGTCCCTCCTCGCCAATCTTTCACGAAAAACACCCGTCTAGCTGAATCCACTGCGAAAAATTTCCCCCACTCTTTATCTGTGCCTAAATCAAAACGTGGATTCCATGAACAAAGCTTCTTTCTTAGAACTGCACGCCTGTGGAACTCTGTTCCGTCTGCCTGCTTCCCACCTGACTACAACTTGGATGTCTTCAAGTCCAACATTAACAAATTCCTAATGAACCGCCCTCTTAAGTAAACACTTCAATAAATCTGCACACTAACGCACTGTACTTGCAATAACCCTTATCCCTGAGTGGCTTCCGGACCTTGATAAGTGGTGACCACCGTATAAAATATATATATATATATATATATATATATATATATATATATATATATAGGACGCGTAATATTCTCAAATGTACACACATCTTGTACTAATCGGGCTCATCGTTGCTTAACTTCGGTGATCTTTAACAAATACCGGTGTGTCAAGGTAATTATGAAAGTGCATTTTTACCTAAATGCGAGTAGGGAATAATTTTCCCTTTTACCAATGTGGTAGCCCAAATGGGGAGCGGCATATATATTGTTTAAAATATAATTATCCATTGACACGACTCTACGACACATCAGAGTGGCTGAATCTAGTGAGATTCCTAATCGGGACCCATGGTTAGAAGTCTAAACCTCTACCCCTGGGCTATCTCGCGCGAATGCTGAGTGTATCGCGTTTTATGCAAATGTTATTTATTTGTTTTTGTTTGTGATACTTTTTACTATATATATATATATATATATATATATATATATATATATATATATATGCAATTTATGACTATAATGAATTGCAGTTTCATTTAATGCCACAACCAGCAAATTCTAGCGTTGCTACAAATATAATTTGCTGATTTCTTTCTGTCTTCTGACGAAAAGAATAGCAAGAATAACATGCTTTGAAACTCCGCGGAATAAGGACTTTGTACGTTTTGTTTTTTGGAGTATTCAGTCGAACAATAAATTTTATTGTGAGTTTAAACTTACAGTTTTAATTTTCCTTCTCTCATATATATATATATATATATATATATATA
The DNA here is from genome assembly GCF_053919585.1 of Euprymna scolopes. NCBI lineage: Eukaryota > Metazoa > Mollusca > Cephalopoda > Sepiida > Sepiolidae > Euprymna > Euprymna scolopes. The sequence continues at coordinate 49,628,421 of NC_136518.1, forward strand.
TATATATATATATAAACTACTTCATTTAATCACATAAATTAATATACGAAAGTATAAATTTATGCGTAAACTTTAAGTATTTACTTCAACAGTGCTCACTACGTAGGTAGAGCTATTATATAACTTATATATATATATATATATATATATATATATATATATATATATATATATATATAAAAGTTAAAGTTTTTTATATTTAAATTTCATTCAGAAAAATATAATTTTTCAAAACAAAAAATTATTATTTGAAGAAAGATTAAAATCCATGGATTAAGGAAATTACTTTGAATTGTATTCTTTACTCAAATAAATTTTTGTTTTGAATAATTATATTTTTCTGACTGAAATTTAAATATGAAAAAAATTATAAATTTTATTTAGCTCTATCTAGTATATTCAGCATTTCCTATTTGGCTGGGATTGTCTTATAAAAAGATATTACCTCTCAAAAATGTTTTGTAAGACTTGAAACCACAAGATTCATTAATCTGTGATCTAATTGATCTCAATAATCGTGTGTGTGTGTGTGTGTGTGTGTGTGTGTGTGTGTGTGTGTGTGTGTGTGTGTGTGTGTGTGCTTAAACAATTGTTGAATAATATTTAATAGACATTTTTAACTTCTAGTTTTGGCTATAAAATCCGAGACTAGTCGCTAAAACGAAGCTCTCAAAATTGGAAAAGAACCGGTTTTACGATAACAGATATTGGAAAAATAGAGCGAGATCGAAAATAATTTAAAAATTTTTTGATTAGTAAAACACTGCACTTTCACGACAGTAGCGATCATCAGGAGTATACGTGACTGTTCTATTCGGGTGAGAAGAAAGTTCTTGCGGGTTTTTAATTTTTATTTTAAATGATGTTTTTCTTTTCACTAATATACCTTTATTTTATATATCATTTTAAAGCGCGTTTTTCGATCAATCTACTCGATTAAATTACACGCGTTTTAAAACAATTGTGTCTTATCAGAACGTTGAATATAAGATGGAAAAAAAAGCAAATTCGCACAATTTTATTATTTCAATTCAAGCTAGGCCGAAAAGCTGCTGAAACAGTTCGCAATATCCACGAAACGTTTGGCCCAGAAACCACTACGGAACGCTCAGCATATTGGTGGTTTACGAAATTTCGTGGCGGCGACGAGAGTTTTGAAGATGATGAGCGTAGTGGTCGGTCATCGGATGTTGATTACGATCAATTAAGAGCCTTAGTTGAAGCCAATCCACACACAACTGTTCGAGAACTTGCTTCTGAATTAGCCGTAACGTATACAACGATTTCCAATCACTTGAGAGAGATTGAAAAGAAACAAACTTGGTAAACGACAACCAAAAGAAACGCCGTTATGAAGTGTCTTCTTTTTTTTTTCTTTTACGCAACAGGAACGGCGCGTTACTCGACTGGGTTGTGACTTCCGATGAAAAGTAAGTTCTTTACGACAACCGACGACGCTCAGCTCAGTGGTTAGACGCCAGGAAGCTCCACAACATTCTCGCAGTTAGAGTTGCACCAAAAGAAGGTCATGCTGACTGTTTTGTCTCACCCATTATAGTATTTTGAATGCAGGCGAAACAATTACGGTGGAAACGTACTGTTAACAAATGAATTAAATGAATCAGAAACTTTGACTGCATTAGTCAACAGAAAAGGCCTAAACACGACAATGTCCGATCGCACGTTGCTAAACTAGCCCTGCGAAGTTGAACGAATTTGGGCTACAAAACTGCCTCATCCGCCATACTCTCAAGACTTATCACCTACCGACTACTACTTTTTCAAGCATCTTGACAACTTTCTGTGTGAGAAATGCTTCAAAAAAACCTAAGCTATATCAAAAACGCCTTCAGCGATTTCATCGCCGCCAGAACGCAAGATTTTTCACGTTTCTGAAATAAATACGCTTGTTTTGTGTTGGAAAACGTGTGTTGATTCTGATGATGCTTATTTCGATCAATAAATTTTTGTTTGAGCCGAGATATATTCATCTGAATTTAAAAGTGAAAAACCCAAGATCTTTCTTGTCAACCTGATCGAACATCAGGAATTATTCGCCCGCAACCTAACTGGTATACTCCTCCTGATGAGTAATGCCATGAAACTGCAACGTAGTGTTCAGCTATGTACATTTTATTTTCCTTTTATGATATATATATATATATATATATATATATATATATATATATATATATATATATATATATATATATATATATATATATAAAGAAATGTCAGTCGGATTTTCGATTTTGGACCCATGTAGCTTCGTGTCTGACAAATCGATATTTGCTTCTGACTAGCGAATTCTTTTTTATATCCTTGCAGCAGGATATTTAATGAATAACTTTCGCTTTAATTTCCTTCATAAAATACTTATTTCAGCTATGTAGAATGTTAAAATGGATGCAATTTTTATTATAATATTTTCATCACTAAGTGCATTGCGTTTTTACCTATGAGATATTATCGGCAGCCATATATATATGGGACTTATTTTACTTAAAAAAAGCTCGAAGCGTAAAATCATTACCAAAATAACTTGATTCGGCATTAAATAACTTTTTAAAAAAAGGAGTTTAAGTGACGTAAAAAAACAACCAAACAAAACCTTAATTATTCTCAAATTAATTTTGATTGATTTTATCTTGATAACACATAGTACAGACAAATATAAAAATACAAAAAGTTTGGGTTTTATATAAAGTTTTTATTTCTTCTTTATTCAGTTCTTATCATTTCCCAGCTAATTATATCCGAAAAAGAATTTTTAAACGGGTGGTTTCTTTTTCACCTTCACGGACAAAACAGAAAAAGAAATTTATACTGAAACAAAAGCTTTTTATCTTAAAAAAAAAAAACTCCACATGAATACAATCAACATATTAACCTTCAGATTGACATCAACTATATTTTACGACTTTGACTGACACGTTTAGTATGTTTATAAATGTAAATACTCGCAGCATATATATATATATATATATATATATATATATATATATATATATATATATATGTAGTAATTTATAAAATATACATGGCCATTAAGCTACACTGAATATTCCGCGTTTCATCCACTCTAGGACTTTTCAGGCTTACGCGCTTAAGCCTGAAGAGTCCTAGAGTGGATAAAACGCGGAATATTCAGTGTAGCTTAATCGCCATATATATTTTATAACTTACTAACTAGCTCTACCTACGTATTGAGCACTTTTGAAGTACATACTTAAAGTTTACGCATAAATTTATACTTTCGTATATTAATTTAATGTGAATAAATGAAATAACATCGTTAAAACTCACTACTCGTTCAAGCAGCCGCCAATAGCGTAATGGTTAGAAGCCTTGACTGCCGTATAAACGGTCGGGTTTCAATCCTAGCTTGAGGTAGTTGCCTGTCTAGCCGCACTGATGAGCTGTGAAACAGCGAAACAGTACTGTATGTGGATGACTATATATATATATTCCGCTTCATTATCCCATGCAGCGTGTCTTGGGCACGAATAGCCTGGCGATGCCGATCACTCTTTAGGCCCCGAGCACATACAACACCTAGCATTATCAAATAGTCACCCATTTTAATACTGGCCAGGCTCAACGTCGCTTAACTCCGGTGGTCTAACAGAAACCAGTATGTCAATGTGATTATGCTGTGTGTGTATATATATATATATATATATATATATATATATATATATATATATATATATATATATATATATATATATATATATATATATATATATATATATACATATACACACACAGCATAATCACATTGACATACTGGTTTCTGTTAGACCACCGGAGTTAAGCGACGTTGAGCCTGGCCAGTATTAAAATGGGTGACTATTTGATAATGCTAGGTGTTGTATGTGCTCGGGGCCTAAAGAGTGATCGGCATCGCCAGGCTATTCGTGCCCAAGACACGCTGCATGGGATAATGAAGCGGAAGCGCCTCAACGATCCCGGAGGGTTAAGGGACACGTCCCATCAGCAGCAGCACATGCGCAAAAACGGCACTCTATTAACTAGTCACCAGCTAAAACTATCAGTGTTGTTATAAAGTTTTATCATACTATGCTGTTATCCATCTTCGCCGATTGGTGAGCTAATCCATATTTCTGTAATAAAGGGGCTTTTGGGAACGAGGTAAACGGAATTAGATTATTACAAGTCTGTCGACAAGAATCCTGGCCTCTATGCGGCTCTAACGGATCGATATATCGATCCACAAGCAGGTTTCCTTTATTTGTTATTGCTTCAATCAATTCTCGATATGTTATACGTTCGTGTAATTGCGTTCGATTAATAATTTACTAATGAATGTATACCGCACGAAATTTTTATTTTAGATATTATTTTTAATGCAGTCTCTTTAAATATTATGCCGTACTTAAAAAAATAAAATAAAATATTGTAAATGTTCCTATTTACAATGCCTCCCCACGGGACAGAGTTAGACACCAGGGTCGTTTTTTAACGTGGAGAAAGGGAACAAAAATAAAAATTGTCTCAGTCGTGAAGGATTTCTCCTCCACTGACAGAGAACAAGAAATTGAAGTGCAGAATTTGAAGAACAGATACTACACTTTGAGGTATTTATTTGCGCCCCCACCGAGCAAATTAGGCACAAGGCCGATTTTTAATGTGAGGAGTGAAGGGGAAATGGGGACCAACTCCCCGGGGAGTAGGGGAGCTGGATAGTGACAATTGGTATGAAGGGTTGCCCCTACATTGACCAAGGTCTTATATGTGGGGTTTCCCCCACATATGGTCTTTGCTTGCAGTATCTGCCGGAACAGATACTACACTTTGATCTTTATATTTAATTTATTTCGTTTAAAGAAAAAATTACAATTAAAAAAATTCCAATATAAAATTTAAAAAATTTAAAAAGTAAATTCTCTAAAAGACAAAACAAATTTAGGCACAAGGCCCTATAAGATCTGGGGAGGGGAGTGTTGCAGGGTCTTTGTAACTAAAGTAAAAAATTGGAGTCTTTGTCGACTTTACTCTTGACTGGCAACATTTACCACAATACCTCATTCACTCTGTGGAATCTAAACTAACTAATGAAAACCCCAGCGTTTTTGCAATAACGATATATATACAATTTTTGTGTGTGTGTGTGTGTGTGTGTGTGTGTGTGTGTGTGTGTGTGTGTGTGTGTGTGTGTGTGTGTGTGTGAGAGAAAAAAGTTTAATTCATTGGAAAAAATAAAAAGTTCTTGAATTTGGAAGAAAAACAGTTCGTGTTTGGGTAGTGGGAAATATAGAAAAAATGTACAAAAAATAAAATTGCCAAGTGCATTGTTAGTCAGGTCCCTCCCTAAGCTAATTTAAGTAGTTAGATCGCCTACTGTTTTCCGGGGCACCGAAAACAAGCGGGGAGATCCCAAATGGGGATTGAGAAGAATTCATATCGGGTGTAGGGAGTAAAATAAATAGATTGTTAAAAACAAAAAAGGGGGGAATATATTAGGTGGCGACCTTCGAGTAGGGGTTGATCAGGGGATGATAAAACAAAAAGATGGGGGGGTAGTGGTAGGGTAGCCTCGGAAGGTTCTCTAGTGCCAAAAAACAAACCATCGTGGGACAGGATCTCATTTGTACCACCAGTCAAGAGTCTCTTTACTTTTTATTTGTCTAACCTAGCGGGATGGGCTCCGTAGGACCCAGTACCGCATGTGCCATGCCTATGGTGGTAACACGAATTCAAACTTGGCGCCTCGTCGGATGCACAAGCTAGCGTTATGCACCCACCTCTTGTCAAAGGCCACTCGAGGCAACCTCTTCCAATCGCATCTGATCTTTACTTTAAGCAGATGTTTAAAGTAGACGATCAGATCCCGATCCGGAACAGATATCCCTTCGTGGACTCGCTTGAGGCGTGTGATCCATATGACCATCCTCGCTACTGCTAGTATCGCTAGAAAAAACATTCTTTTCTCCCTAGGCAGCGGCGGATCAATGTTCTCCACAAAATATGATTCGTCGAGTTCAAGCCAGCGCTTGGCATCGATGCGAGCCGTTACCTCGTTACCTCGTAGGAGGGTCTTGAGCCTGCTACATTGGAAAAGGGCATGACCGGCTGTTTCTCTCATGTCTTCGTCGCAGCGCAGGCAGTAGACCCAGGTTTCTTCATTGTAAAGGTTGAGTTCCTCAAGGAGGGGCAGTGCGTTCCGGACAAATCGCCAGGTAAGGGAAAATTCCGAATTTGTAAGAAAGTCCCGTCTCGGCGCCCAACTCCACTGGGAGCGGACCTCCTCCAACGACATCCCCGTCCGTTTCACTAGCGGTTCCTTTTTGCTACGCCCCACTAGCTCCCGATAATGTCCCTGGCTTACACGCATAAAAGCAGTGTGTAGAGGTTGTTACTGATTCAAGTAAGATTTAGTCAAAAAAAAATTCAAGGAAAGAAAATCAATTTGTTTTGTCTTTCTTCTCAACACCAACATGTTTCAACTTATTGCAATGTGATAGCATTCTAAAAGTTCATCTGAATACATTTTACACTTAATACTTCAAGCAAATTGCGTCACCTTAGTATATACGTTTTATTTATCAAACATCATAATGTCTAGATGATTTAAAAGTTTGTACGACCGTAAAGTAGGTTCAATTAATTCTTGTATTAATAAATTGTCACCGCAACTAAATACGACGCATAATATGTTATTACATAATGAGCCCCCCGCCCCCCGTTCGAGTTCAAGATACGGCTGGTGAATTGATTGACGAATGTGGGATCAAAATAATGATCTCAATGGATACACGGAAGTTAAGAACTTCACGTAATTTCCGACAAATGGTAATTCTCTCTCTTTTCTGTCTGCCAACAGAGTCACAGACTCTCATCCCCAAAACACCAAGGGGAGTGGGACGAACGCATAATGTGAGCTTGTATAACTGGCGAATAAACCGTCCTTTTCTTTTCCTCTCTCTCTCTCTCTCTCTCTCTCTCTCTATTTCTCTCTCGTTCTTTCTCTCTCGTTCTCTCTCTCTCGTTCTCTCTCTCTCTCTCGTTCTCTCTCTCGTTCTCTCTCTATTTCTCTCTCGTTCTCTCTCTCTCTCTCTCTCTCTCGTTCTCTCTCTTCTTTTTCGTTCTCTCTCGTTCTCTCTCTTCTTTTTCGTTCTCTCTCGTTCTCTCTCTTTCTTTTTCGTTCTCTCTCGTTCTCTCTCTCTCTTTCTCTCTCGTTCTCTCTCTCTTTCTCTCTCGTTCTCTCTCTTTCTCTCTCTCTCCTTCTTTCTTTCTCTCTCTCTTTCTTTCTCTCTCTCCTTCTTTCTCTCTCTCCTTCTTTCTCTTTCTCTCTCTCTCTGTCTCTCTCTCAGATATATATAGTGACCGTTTCTGTCCGCCTGTGTGAGGAACTATCTCTACCAAGCTACTACTTTGTCAATGTTTGGTCTACACACTTCAAACTTTATATATAGGGGATTTGGACTTGTTGGAAAAAAATTCCATTTGTTTTTTAGCCAGTAAAAATAGTTGCTAATGAGTCATAATAAAAACAATTAGAACTTAGCCGGCGTAAGTTCACTACACGTGTTATTTTTACGCATGCGCACATATACAGTTATATCTTTAACAACGTTATTTTTTTAAGTTTTTATATGTGTGTGGATTTAGATCAGGTGGTAACGAATTAGGTTGGATGGAAAGCCACATATTTTGATTTCGATTCTGGCTGATGGCACCAAAATGATATCTAAAAATCACTACTATATATTATATAAAAATATAATAACCAATACAGTATCTATATATCTATAAAAATGAAATTGTGTGTGTGTGTCTGTGTCTCTACATTTCCCTACCAAACTACTCTGTTAATTTTCAGTCTACAAACTCGAGATTTGACATAAGGAGTATTGAGATTTGGAGTTTTCGGGTATGCTGAAAACCATTATCGCATTTAAATTTTCGCGAAAAAAACATGGTGGCCAGTGAAAACAATACGAAATACATTCGATAATACCATTGTCCTTAGATTGATAAATGAAATTTTCTTTATATAAGAGGGGTGTGCGTGTTCTCGTTGAGTGGTTCCAATGTGGGGGATCGATTTACTAGAACGCTGTATTAGAAACTGAGCACTCCTTCCAAATATTGCATACAGTGTTTACCGATGTATTGAAAAATTCAAGATGGCGTCTGACTCCCTCTTTAACACGGTAAGTTTAGGAAAAGGTGTTATAAATAAAAAACTGGTTAAAATACTGTTAAAATCTCGCTCAATATATTTTACCGTGACATAGCTTGACATATATTTTTTCTAGTTTTTTTTATTTATAACACCTTGTTTTTCGAGCTGAATAAATATGTTACATTGAATAAAAACACGAAAAATACATCTAGTTTGGTAGAAAAGTAACTTATCTTGCCTTTGATAACATTTATTTGTCATATATTTGTTTTTTGACAACTTTTTCGAATCTATGTGTACAGTAATACAAACCCGAAATGAACGCGCGTTTTTTTTTTTTTTTTTACTTTTAAGTTTCATATATATATATATATATATATATATATATATATATATATATATATATAAGTAAGTATTTTTAAATTTTATCTTTCTAGCCTTAAAAAAAAGTTTTAAAATGTTATCAGCCGGCATAATTTATTTTTAAATATTGAAAATTTCAGGAAAATTAATTTTTGCTAGATTTTTCAAACATGTGTGTCAACAGCTTAAAAAAATCGTCTCTTCAAAAGAGTCGATGTTGTCTCGCATTTTCATTAGTTTTGTATGCTGTAAAAAAATTTTTTTTAATATTAGCAATTTATTTGAAGCTTCTTCTTTTGAATGGTAAAAAACTTAGGATGATAATATTGAATTAAATTATAGTTACATCGTATTAAATACAGGGGGGAGCACGTTAAAACTTACTTTGCTGAATGGAGATATCCACGAGTGACTACCGGTGTTTACCGGTGTCAAGAAGCAACTAATGGACTATCCGTGATGACGTCAGCAGATTAAATTATTTTTGCCCACCGGCCATCTTGTCTTTAAGACGGTCTTGCCTTTAGTCGGTTAAAATAGTTTTAAGAGTCAAAAAAGGATAAAAATTGAAAAAATCGTTAGACATTTTGTACATTCATCTTAGTTTATTTTTAAGTAGTTCATATGCGTTTCACGTTGGTACAGTGGTAACGTCACCAGCTTTGAATGCTACAGTTTTTGCTTTCCGTTTTGATTCTAGATGATGGAAATCCCCAAGTGAAAGTATTTTTATGGAACGAACTGAACTCGAACGTGACACACTGAGGTTATTAGTTCGTATCGTGAATCGCTTAGCCACCGTGACTTCCTGTGTGTGTGTGTGTGTGTGTGTGTGTGTGTGTGTGTGTGTGTGTGTGTGTGTGTGTGTGTGTGTGTGTGTGTGTGTGTGTGAGAGAGAGAGAGAGAGAGAATGATTATATTATGAAGTAATATGAATTATTATATATAATAATTTATATAATAACAAGAAACGTGCATCAGGATAAACGTCAATTAAGAGAATTTAGTAAAACTATTATTTATTTATTTATTTATTTATTATTTTCGATTTATTTATTTTCCATTTATTTATTTATTTATTTTCTAGTTATTTATTTATTTATTTATTTTCTAGTTATCTATTTATTTATTTTCTAGTTATCTATTTATTTATTTTAAATTTATTTATTTATTTTCTATTTATTTATTTTCTATTTATTAATTTTCGATTTATTTATTTATTTTCGATTTATTTATTTATTTTCGATTTATTTATTATTTATTTTCGATTTATTTATGTATTATTTTCGTTTATTTACTATTTTCTATTTATTTATTTATTTTCTATTTATTTATTTTCTATTTATTAATTTTCTATATATTTATTTATTTTCGATTTATTTATTTATTATTTTCGATTTATTTACTATTTTCTATTTATTTATTAATTTTCTATTTATTTATTTTCTATTTATTAACTTTCGATTTATTTATTTATTTTCGATTTATTTATTTATTAACTTTCTATTTATTTATTAATTTTCTATTTATTAATTTTCTATTTATTAATTTTCTATTTATTTATTTTCTATTTATTTTCTATTTATATATTTGTATATTTGTTTGCCATGCTCTTTTCGAAGTCTCTCTTGTAAAGCATATCATAAATTCAAACCATAACATTACAGTAAACGAGACATTTCCAATATTAAGACACAGATATGGTTCTGCCAGATCAGGCTGTCTAAAGATACTGGCTTCCTGGCCTGAAATGCACCAAAAATTGGTGTTCTTATTTACTTGCATCCCCACAAGGGCAGAGTTAGACACAATGTCGGTTATTGATATGGGGAATATCCAACTCCCCAAAAAGGGGTACTCTGGATAGGAACAAAAAATTAAAATTGTCTCAGTCATGAAGGATTCCTCCTTCACTGACCAAGGACAGAAAAGGTGAAGTGTGGCAGCAGAACAGATACTACACCGTGATCTTGGCACGGAGGCTAAAAGCATAAAAACTGTTTGTTTTATTTTTTTTCCAAATTTACTAGATTCGGCATTAAATACCACAAAAATTATTGATATGCCATAAAACAAAACAACCAAACTAAACTCCATGAATAAATAATATTTGAAGATATAAAGAACTTGAAGCATTAAAACTTTTTTTTTTAATTACTAGATTTGGAATTCGATTTCTTTTGTCCTTTCTTTCTTTTTTTTTTGTAATTTTTTACTAGATTTTTTACAAAATTAATGGATTCTCCATTAATTTTGTAATTTTTCGACTTATTTAATGGATTCTCCATTAAACAAGTCGAAAAAACTTTGCTATAAAACAAAACAAGTAAACCAAATCAGTACATAGATCGAATTCTGTTAAATATTTATATCTGATAATTCCCAAAAGTTTCTCCCCTGATTCTTTTTTTTACATAGTCATCACCACTTACCAAAGCCCAGGGGCCACTCGAGGATAAGCGTTAAAGAGTGTACAGTAGTCTTGGACAATATAGTAAACGTTAGTAATGGAAATTCGGTAAATTTATTAACTTAAGTGGAACGGCTCATCAAGAACTTGTTTACGTTGGACTTGTAGGCAACCATATTGTAGTCAGCTGGAAAGCAGGAAAACGGAAGACAGTTCCACGGGCGTGCAGTTCTTTTTTTTTTTTTTTTACATGGAGTTCACCACTTATCAAGGCCCAATGGCCACTCGGGGATAAGGGTTATTGTGTGTACAGTAATCAATGGGATAGTGTAGCAATAGTATTGGAGAATTGATAAGGTGTCATTACTTAGGGGAGCGGTTCATCAGGAATTTGTTTGTGTTGGACTTGAAGACATCCAGGTTGAAGTCGGGAGGGAAACAGGCAAGCGGAACAGTTCCATAGGCGTGCTGTTCTAAGAAATAAGCTTTTTTCATGGAGTCTATGTTTTGATTGAGGCACAGATAAGGAGTGGGGAAAATTATTGACGGTGGTTTCAGCTAGTCGGGTGTTTTTTTTTAAAGATTGGCGAGGGGGGGACAGAGAATGGAGCTCAGACGAGCCATGGAAATAACGATAGAACAGCGACAGGCTCGCCACGTCTCTTCTCTAAGAAAGAAGCTTTGTTCATGGAATCTACATTTAGGTTTAGGCACAGATAAAGAGTGGGGGGAATTATTGATAGTGGTTTCAGATAGACGAGTGTTTCTATTTTTTCCATTTTTTTTTCTCATTACTCATATTCTCCCTTTACAAAGCATATTGCCACTTGGACGTAAGGGGCTACTATTTGGGGCCATGTCTAGGAAAGATTAACAAAATATTTGTTTATGTTACATTGAAACTTCTGCATATCAGTACAGTCAGGGAAGGAGGTAGTAGGAAGGGAATTCCAAAGTCTAGCTGTTCGAGGGAAGAAACTATTAGAATAGAAAGCTTTCTTGCATTTAGGGGCATCAAAAGTGAAAGGGGTGAGATCTTATTGATAAGCTGGTTTGTCGGGGATATGTACGTCGAGGGGGCACAAGTGAAACGAGTTCATCAGAACACATTCCATTAAAATATTTGTAAAACAGGCACAGTGATGCAACATTGCGGCGATGGGACAGGGGGTGGAGCTTAGTTGAAAAAGTGGGACCGATTAGATTGACAACTCTTTTTTGGACTCTATTTGAGAGAGAGAGAGAGACTAGTGGTAGATGCACCAGCCCAGATGTGGCAAAAATACTCCATGCATGGGCGAATGGTGGCCTTGTAGAAGTACAGGATACTCTCAGGTGTGAGTAGTCTTCTAGCTCGATAGAGGGGACCCACCTTCTTTGCAGCAGCCTTTGCAATATCCTCTATGTATTTGTTCAGATTCATATTGCTCTTACTTGCCATCATTTCTGTGTTCATCAAATTCCATCTAAATATGTTTTACGTTACGGCATAATCGCGTTGACACACCGGTTCCTGTCAGATCACCGAAATGGAGCCTGGTTAGTACCAGATGGGTAACCATTTGGGAATTCGAGGCGTTGTATGAGATCTCCGCTTATCACGGCATCTGTTTTCAGTCGTCCTGTACACACTTCACTGGCCACTGGTATTAAGAAATGTCGATTATGGAGAGGTGTGATTGGAGATTGCACACACCCTGTCACAAAATTTCATGCGCAGGCACCCCATTGTGGGTATCCATAGTCTGTCAAAGACTGAAGGAGCCCTTTTTTATGTTTTACGTTAGTGTTGCCCATATTATGATCTGTCAACTTGATTTTAAAATATATAATGTTATTAGTTTGTTTTTTTTTTTTAATCATTTTAATACAGCATTTTCATCTTCCTTGAAATCGTACATATTTAAGAAACATATTGAAAAAGAAAAACATGTATGGTCCTAAGGCTTGAATTATTTTGAACGTTTCCATTAAATCATTAGTCAAAGATGTAGCATCCTTATATGATTCTCCGTTAATAAGTTTAGTGTTTGTTAAGATGTTGTGTAGCCTGTACATATTGGAGACATGTTTAACGGCGACTCAAAATATCGGATGATAATGACATTATATAGATTACATACACGACGACGACGACGACGACGACGACGACAGTGACTATTCTTGGGGACTTCATATTATTAATACGGAGCTGAGACATTAATACAGTTCTTGTTAACGTACAGGAGGGGAGATACGTTATTGATGATGCTTATTTCGATCAATAAATTTTTGTTTGAGCCGAGATATGTTCAACTGAATGTAAAAGTTAAAAATCTTCCTTGTTAACCTGATAGAACATCAGGAATTGCTCATCCGCGGCCTATCAAGTATGCTCCTCCTGATGGGTAATGCCATGAAACTGCAATGTAGTGTTCAGCTATGTACATTTTATTTTCATTTTACGAGATATATATATATATATATATATATATATATATATATATATATATATATATATATATATATATATATATATATATATACTCGGGTTTTTATTCAAAAGTAATGGACTAATGAATTCAACGAGGTTGTTAGATAGTGCTCAATAAAAAGAGCTGATAATACTTGTTTATTGTTATATAAACATGGTCACATCCTGCTGCTACAAATAGCCACTTGTTTCAATCAAACAACAGATATCATCAGGCAGCGACTTGACTATTCAAAAGTTCAATGAATAACCTGGATTATTCATTGAACTTTTGAATAGTCAAGTCGCTGCCTGATGATATCTGTTGTTTGATTGAAACAAGTGGCTATTTGTAGCAGCAGGATGTGACCATGTTTATATAACAATAAACAAGTATGTATATATATATATTATATATATATATATTATATATATATATATTATATATATATATATATATATATATGTTTAGAGGTACAGAATTTATATATAGTTTTAAAAATAATAGGCGGAAGTTTCTCGAGAGCTCTTTCGGCTATCATCTCGTCAGGAGAAAATCGATAGCAACCTAAATAATATTGTGTCGAAAAATAAAGAGTTCAATGGGGAACTTATTAAATGTGCCAAAAGTACGGGGACACTAATTAAATTTACTTACGTTTAAAAACGATTAAAATATTGGCACAACGAGGGAGAAAAAAAAACAAGCGGGAGAAAAAATTCAAAGTTCCCCAAAGAGAAACAATGCGTTTGATGTTTCTTTTTGCCAGCACAAAGAAGATTGACGCACCGCAATAGAGACGGCCTCCAAAATCTTTAAATGGTTTTTGGAGTCCGCTCTATGTAGCACCTGGAACCAATCTATTTTATATCTATCGGCACAGCACGGGTTGTCAACCAAATGCTGGCCAATAGCAGAGTCTGATAACTCTTTATTTTTCGACACAATATTATTTAGGTTGCTAGCGATTTTCTCATGACGAGATGATAGCCGAAAGAGCTCTCGAGAAACTTCCGCCTATTATTTTTTTTAAAACTATATATATATATATGAAGAAATGTCAGTGTGATTTTCGATTTTAGACCCATGTAGCTTCATGTCTGACAAATCGATGGTTGTTTCTGACTAGCGAATTCTTTTTTATATCCTTGCAGCAGGATATTTAATGAATAACTTTCGCTTTTACTTCCTTCATGAAATACTTATTTCGGCTATGCAGAATGTTAAAATAGATGCAATTTTTTACTATAATATTTTCATGGCTATGTGCATTGCGGTTTTACCTATGCGCTATAATCGGCAGCCATATATATGGGACTTATTTTACTAACAGAAAAAAAAACTCAACGCGTTATTTGGAACGTTTCAATTAAATCATTAGTCAAAGATGTCGCATCCTTATATTATTCTCCGTTAATAAGTTTAGTGTTTAAGATGTTGTGTAGCCGGTGCATATTGGAGACATGTTTAATGGCGACTCAGAACAGCGGATAAGGACATTTATATAGATTACATACACACGACGACGACAGTGAGGATTCTTGGGGACTTCATATTATTAATACGGAGCTGAGACATTTATACAGTTCTTGTTAACGTACAGGAGGGTGGATTACATTATTGATGATGGTGGAGATATATTACTTGGAAGAGGGTTATACAAAGTTCATTAAAGATGATGACAAAACACATTTACCTTTCAGTGGGTGGAATGATGACACGAAGACAAACAGTTACAAAATATTAGCTGATTCCTTTATCTCTCGGTCAGCCGATTGATGATGTCAGGAATTCAAACTTGTATAGCTACATAGTCTCTCTTCCACCCTTCGCCTCTAAGGGTATCAGATTCACTCTCTGACCCTTTCTCTATGGCTGTGAGTGTGATTCTCTGATTATCTCCCTAATTTAGAACCCTTATCTCAATATATTGAGAATCTACTTTGTTTATGACGTTTATGATGTTTATGTGCGCTGTCAACCAACGTGACTAAATTTTACATGGATTTTACATATGTCTGTCCAAACACACTTTTGTGTAAACAAAGAATTCCCAATTTTAATTGTTAATTATCTAACCTATTTTTGTCATTATCTCTCAACTCGCATTGTCCATTCTTTTAACTGACATATTTAATATCCAGTTATTTCTAAAATCGCTCTTTTTCTGACATAAATAACATTTCGTTATTTCTAAAACAATTAACAATCGACTGCATTCCAAGAATTTGAATTATCCATTATCTTTTAACACTTGCCTACAGGGTTCGATTCTAGCCTTTTCCTAATATGATTTTCACTTATCTAGTCTGCCTTCTTACTTACATGAGAAGAGGACAGCCCTTCTCGTGTAACAAAGATAGAGGCGACAGATGGATTTTTTTAATATGTCGTTTTAAGCAAAAACAATATTACTTAATTGTCACGCCGAAAATAGTAATTTATCCAACAATTACGAAAATTATGGAATAGAACAACTGATGTTGTGTCTTAAAAAAATAGTTTAGAAATGTTGGAAGCCATAAAATATCCTTTCCGAGTTATGTTCCTATGTGTGAACTCTTCACCGTCTACATTATAACATTTAAGAAAAATGCAATTTCACCCAATTTTCCGTAAAAAAATACTTTTAACTATAAATAACTTTCTACTCGATGAATTTTCATAATTTTGGGATATATTACTATTTTCGACATTAAAATTAAGTACGCAATATTTATTTTTGCTTAAAAGCATATATTTTTTTAATCGATTAGTCCACTTTATCCTAATAAGCATCATAAGTTTTGTGGAGAAAATGTATTGTTAATGGTATTATTTTTAACGTTATTATTGTTATTAACGTTATTATTGTTCACGTTATTATTGTTGACGTTATTATTGTTGGCGATATTATTGTTGACGATATTATTGTTGACGATATTATTGTTGACGATATTATTGTTGACGTTATTATTGTTAACGTTGTAATTACTACTAATAGAAATAATATTGATTATTCATTCTGTCCTACGAAAACCGATTCATTTTTTTATGTTTGTGTTATTGATCTAGTGTACATTTCAATTTGTTTTTTTACGTTTGAATTCAGTTTTATTCAGTTCATGGCTGACTATATTTTATTTCTCTCTCTCTCTCTCTCTCTCTCTCTCTCTCTCTCTCTCTCTCTCTCTCTCTCTTGTCTCTCTTGCTTTCTCCCTCTTTGTCTTCTTTCCTCTTTCTTTCTTTCAATTTTTTGCTTCCCTGCTTTTTTTATTTTCTCTACTCTTCCTTCTCCACCCCCCCTCTCTCTCTCTCTCTCATGTTCTTCCTCATCTTTCTTTATTCCTCTCTCCATCTCTTTATATCTTTCTTTCTGTCTCTCCCTTCTATATATCTTCTCTTCTTTTTCTTCCGCCTCCTTCTCCTCTTCTCTCTTTCCCTTTCTCCCTATCTTTATTTCTCGTCTTTTTTTAATATTTATTTCTCTATCACTATATGTAATATAATACATATATATATATATATGTCCCTCTATATTACTCTCTGTTTTCTTGCTATACACAAACACTCTCTCTCTCCCCTCTCTCTCTCTCTCTCTCTCTCTCTCTCTTTACCTCTCCTCCTTTTTTCTCTCTGTCTAACACACCTGCTCTTTTTCTTTTATCCCTCGCATTCTTTGTCGTCGCCTTTTTCTTTTCTTTCACTACCTCCACCTCCTCCTCATACTCATCCTCTCCATTTCTTAGCCAAGAGCACGAATACCAAGATAACCACCACCAAACCACCAACCTCCAATACCACCAGCACAACCACCTTTACGAGCAACAAAACAACAACAACAACCAAGAAGATCCGTACCTCCACGAACAACAACAACAACAACAACAGCAACTACAACAGTACCATCATCATCAAGAACTACAAGAACACTACGAACATAACAATAACAACAACAACAACTACAGCCACCATCAGCAGCAGCAACACCACCTCCCTCCTTCCCCACCGCCTCCGCCACCGGCGAAGAACAAGGAGTTGAGGGTGACATTTTCCGATTCGCCTCTCTGCGATTCTCGCTATGGGGAGCCACCCAACCGGGTGACCAAGTCGGCCTCCTCCAACTGCGACGTGGATATTAATAATCTGAACGCGGCTTTCATTCGCAGACCAATCAAAAGATCCCAAAGGTAAGGGACACGTGACCCCCGTTCCCGCCAAAAAAAAAAGAAAGAAATAATAAGCACCTAGTCCCTTCGTTTGTAGTTCAAATGGTCAGTGTTGTTGCTTTTCCAGTAGAAACTCTGGATATGTTTTACTATAGACAACAAACCGAAAAAATGGTCAATAGACAAATATAACACAATTAAATGTTACCAAAGGCAAGATAAGTTACTCTTTTACCTACCGGGATAACTTGTTGGTGTTTTTACTTATTTTAAAGGGTTTATTCGATTTGAAAGACAAATAATGCCGATCGCTTAAGTTAAAACTAGAATAAAGATTGTGGACACCTTTGGAGTCTTGAAAATCGGTCAAAACTCGAAAATAAATTTAAAAAATAATGGTAGAAATATATCAAATAAATTTCACTGCAATTTTTATTCGGCGTATTTCTATCAGTATTTTGTTTTGTTTCCGAGTTTTGAGCGATTCTCCAGACTCCAAAGATTAATCCTACCATCTTTGTTGCCGTTTTAACTTAAGCGATCAGCACTAGTTGTGTTTCAAACTGAATAAACACTTTAAAATAAGTTAAAACGCCAGAAATGTATCCAGTTTGGTAGAAGAGTGCCTTATTTTGCCTTTGGTAATATTTATTTGTTTCTTGGCGACTTTTTTGGTTTGTTGTCTATAGCAAAACATGTTCGAAATTCTCTATTCGACCGCTTCGCATTTCATATATCAAGTAGCGAGAACCATAGAAATTCCATGGTGGATTAATTTTTTTCTATGTGTAATCAAATTTGTGATCATTTCCCTGCTAATATAAAATAGTCATCCAAAATAAAAGTGATATTTACTGCTTTGTTGTATTATTTGGATTCTTTCTATATTTTTACAACGTTTCGGCCGATCTAACCTTTGACCTTCTGCAGATGTATCTTGTCGAACTAAAAAATGGGGGAGCTGCACGGTATTTCAAACAGAATCCTTTATTTAATCCACAGGAGTAGCATTCTATCATTTCATCAACCATGACTGGGAATAAATCCTAAGTAATTCGCTCTTGTATTTTGACTGTCGAACGCACTTTCAACCTTGAACCTTCCACCTCCAGAAGAGTATGACTTGCAATTGAAATACCAAGTATTTGATCCGTTACGTCAGACTACACCCGTGGATTAAATAATAAAAGGTTCCGTTAGAAAATCCATGTAGATTCTCGAGTTCAATAGAAAGATTCCAGAGTTCGACAAGATACATCTGAAGAAGGTCGGAGGTTACATCGATCGAAACTTTGTGAAAATAACATTCAAGGTGAGAACATTAGTTCAAAGAATCCAAATAATGCGAAAACTGTAGTAGTTATTATGCAATAATGTTTATTCTGCGTCTACCATTGGTTTCTATTTCACTTCTTCGGTTTAGAATGTTTGGAGATTATTAAAATTTTAATTTCTAGCTTCTTGTTTAAGCATAATCTACACGGGCCATCTAAATATAAATATGAATTGGCACATCGTAATATTTCCTCTCGATCATTAGCAAGACTTCCTTTTTGACACCCGATAATCATTTGCTAGTCATATTTTGAATCGGTAGTTTTTTGTAATTGAATGTGCTTAGGTAGATTATTGTACATTAAATTTTAATTTAATTTTGAATTTTAGTGTTTTACCTATGTATTATTTTATGCAGATTTTAGTGTTCGCCAAGGTACGCTTGAAGAAGATCGAAAGTCACATCGATCGTAAGGCTGTGAAATTAACGCTCCAGACGAGAACAGTAGTTATAATAATCCAAATAATACGAATTATCAATTCTCATCTCAAAAATTCAGAAACATTATTTACTGTTTCTGAAATATTATTTTATTTTTTTATTCGTCCAAACGATAGTTACTTAAGAGTAATGGGCTATCGTAATAAAGGTCAGATTTATAGGAAGGAAACAGTAAGAAATTACCTCGACCCCAAAGCTAACAAAATATGAAGCATTTTCGAAATGGACTTTCCCCTTTTGACTGAGGAACGGCTGATGTCTTGTGCAATTCTAGGAGGTCCACCTTCCCAGACCGTTGCCTCCCGTTTTTTGGTTGGAGTAAGTTTATTGCTTACTGGCTAAGGCGCTCCTACCAGGAAATTTCGACGGGTCTGCCCAGGCCATTATTAATAAACCAGAATGCTCCTCCTTTGGGGGTGCTGGCTTGATTTTTCTCCACCGTCTCACCTTGTGTCACCTCTACCTGCGGTGGGAAGGAAGAAAATAGCACCTGGGTAAAGAGGTTGGGCAATAAGATGTTTGTTGACATTACATTTAATTTCATTGCATGTTGGCACGGTTGGGGAAACGGAGACCAAAGAGGTAATCCAGAAAGAAAAAAAAATCCATCATAGGGAACTTTACAGTGAAGGGGTGTGTTCTGAGTATTTTTATATCATGTCTGGGTAAGGTTTTCATAAAAAAAACAAATAAATAAATGAATCAACTCTAGTTTGGGGCGACCCGAAGGCTCACTTTTTGGTGGCTAATACACCAAGATGCAAAGAAGAGTGGCATTGCTTTTCTTTGATTATTCTAACCACCCTTGATCGTCATGACGAATATTTAGCAAAGGATATCAAGTATATTCTATTAATCAAGTCGGGAATAAATACATTTTATTTATTAGTAGTGTGTCTACGACAAACAATAAAACCAGTAAACGAGATGTGCTGGATAACAGATTAAGCATTCACCATACATTTTTTTCCAACAACAGAAGAATGCATACCCTATACTTATAAAAAAGTAAAGCTAGCGCAAGAAGCAAAGATTGATATCCTTTCTTTCGGTGGACATGCTCAAAACTCTTAAGTAGGGTGGCCGGCTATAAATTAAGAACGAAATGCAATCTTATTTCTCGATCACGTGCGATGCAAATGCTAGCAGCAAAATCTCGTTTTATCACGAAATTTGGATGGTCTGACTCCTTTTATTGGCAACTCGGTCTTAGAGACTGCTTTGTCTTAAAGGGGGATAACTCTGATGTCGATATGTCCCCAGGAGCCTTCCATGACACTACGTATCATTTCAAGTGAAAATACGCCAGTTTCCTTTCGTGCCGTTCCTTTCAAACTGTCAAAAGTTTGAGGAGGATGTTGTAAAGACCTGTTCCTCTTGGCATCCACAAAACGTCTGAAGGGCTTAAATCTGGTGATATTTTCGGCTACACCATGTATGTCCTTAACGAGATTAATAAACAATAAAAATGAAAGAAAAAATATCACTATAATTAGCAACGTGGCGATGAAAGTGAAAGAGATTTGTTAATTTTTAAAGCCGATTTCCGGTAAAAAAATAAATAAAATTAATAAAAATTATATGCGCAATTGGGAAATTTATATGTAAAAAAATAAAAAAAATAACTGTATTGATAGTTATAAACACTAGCTTGCGATGATGGCAGCTTAGTGGTTAAGGAAAGGAACTGGTTACATAAGTGTGCTAAGGTCGAATCCAGTTCGTTCCGCTGAAACATTTTCACCTAGGATGTTGGCGACCATCACGTGATCCCTTCAATAAGTACCCGATATGATGCCTTTCTAGAAAAAAATTCTAACTAGAAAGATATCGAGGATACGAATGTCAACAATAACCATCTAATTCATAGTAAACGAATGAATACTCGCTGTTTAACTTTTTTTATTCGCACCTTCAAGATGTTATCCCTTTCTAAGCTTTGTGGTCACTGAGCTTCGACCTTGGTATAATAAGACGTATTTCGTCCTTGCCATGAAAGGTGTAAAATAACTAAAACGTCTGAAAAGTTTTGTAATAAAATTAATAATTTATATTAATATTAACTGATTAATATTGGCAATATTTAAAAGATCGCGTATGTCTCTGTTGAACTGAAAACTCTTTCTGTCGAACTCGGGATTCTACATAGAATTTCGAACGGAACCCTTTACTTGACCGACGAAGGTAACATGATCTCGTTCCGTCAGCCAAAAATTCTTAGTAATTCCCTATTATATTTTGAGTGTCGCACGCCCTGGGAATTAAACCTTTAACTTTCAGAAGAGTGTAACGTTAAAGCTGAATTTTATCAAGCACTTTAACCGTTACGCCACGAGTCCTTGTTCGAGAACATATGGCATAACGGCTAAAGTACTTACTAAAATGACTTAGAACTCTACCTAGTCATGGCTGACGCAACGAGAATATACTACCCCCGTGGGTTAAATAAAGGTTTTCGTTCGAAATTCCCTGTAGATTCTTGAGTTCGACAAGATTCGCTTAAAAAGCTGAAGTTTAAATCGACCGAAACGTTAGGAGAATAACACTTAAGATCGCTGGAAAAATGGTTAGATCACTCTACTGCTCCAGAAGGTATATCACTGCCGATACAATCCTCTACCTGTATAAAAGCCAGGTACCTCATAGGATGAAGAACTGTTTTCACATCTACACAGAAGCTGCTCGGGGCACCCTATCCTGCCTTAACAGAGTTCAAAACAGACTTTGTAATCTAGTAGACGATGCCCTTTTACTTTAACTGCAACCTCTTTCCCACAGACGAGACGTTGCGACTGTGCTCTATCGCTATTTTCATGGCAAGTGTTCGACTGAGATCGCCAATTTTCACAAAACCACACGTCTAGCCAAAATCACTATCAATAAATTCCCCCACTCTCCGTCGGTGCCTAAGCCTAAACGTGGATTCCATGAAAAAAGTTTATTCCCTAGAACTGCTTGTCCATGGAACTCTGTTCTACTGGTCTGCTTTCCAGTTGACTACAATATGGTCGTCTTCAAGTTCAACGTAAACAAATTCTTATTGCACCGTCCTTGTAAATAATCCAATTATACCAAATTACTTCTACAAACGATTATTACGCAACTGTCCCAATGAGTACAACACACACATTAACCCTTATCCCCGCGTGGCCTCCGGGTCTTAATATGTGGTAACCATTTAAAACTAAAGATGAGATCAGTAATCTGAATAATACAGATAATACAAGCTCCCGTCACTAGTTATAAGGATTGATGAATTTAATCGATTTATTGATTAACCGATTAAGAGCTAGCTGATCGTTTCTTTAGCGCCGATACAACTGGAAGAGTCTTTTCTAAACATGGGAACTACTTCATATGCCGCCGTTGTATTTTGGCAATATTTGATTGTTCCTCTGACTAAATATACGTTTATTTCGTTCTAAATATATCATGTTACATTTTCCACCTTCGGAAGCCCCTTTTATCTACATCGATATCGATTATGAAATTCATGGAACGGTCGTTTAAAGATAGTGCATCTATCTGCTGGAAAATTTGACCAAGAAAGCTTTCTTTTTTTAGTGTGTGCCTCTGTAGTGGTTATGCTGTGATGCGGTTTCAAACCTGCTTGTCGTGCCGAGTATGTGCGTTTTTTTTTTTGTTTTTTTTTTGTGTTTTTTTTTTGTTATTAGTTTGTTTATTTCATTTTATTTTTTTTATTGTTGTTGTTGTTCTTTTTTGTTCTTTTCGATTCGGTTTATTTATTTGTTCGTATTCAGAATGGATTTTTGTGCGGACACACCGCTTTAGATAAGACTGTTTTACTAAAAGAAAACGTGCGGTAGAGAGCGGTGAGGAAGACAAAGCAGTTTTAAAACACCGTCAAAAACTTTGCACACAGACCACACTCGCTTGTTGATCATTATGTTTGCATGATCTGCAGTTAACGGGACATGAAAAAGTTGTAAGATAAAAATATAAATACATCAAAACGGAAATAAAAGAAGAAAGAAAAAAAAATAGGAACAAAAATAACGAACAATGCATTTTGTTGATTGTTTCCGCCATTTTGAACCTCCATCTTGAACATGAGATGATGATCCTGCTTTCTGATTGGCTGATATATTTCGGATTATTTTTATGATGGGATTCACAATTGATCTAGAAAAAAATCGCGTTCAAATTAATTAACGGCGTCAACTAGTTAACGTTTACTATTTATTTATTTATTTATTTTTCTAATACGGATTAACTCTTTTTTTTCTTTCTCTTCTTTCTATATTTACTCTTTCCCGTCTTCGGACATTTTTTTCTACTTCTATTTCTCCTTTTGCTTCTCTCATCTTTTCGACGTCTTCCTTCCCTCCTCCTTGAGCTCATTCTTCTTTCCTTTTTTTTCTTTTCCTTCTTCGCCTTCTTTCCTTTTCCTTCTTCCTCTTCTTCTTTTACTCCTCCTCCTCCTCCTACTTCTTTTCTTTTTCTTCCGCTCTCACTACTACTTTTTCCTCCACCTTCTGTTTTTATTTTGCGAATCGCAAACCAAACGCCGATTGAACATAAGCAGAAAATTCACAACTCGGACGTAATTAACAATGTTACGTTGAGACGAGAAAGTGAGGTTATCTTATAACTTTATTCATGTGTAGCACACAAGAAAACAGGACTTCACATTGCTACTGGACAAGCCCGATGGGCAACTAAATCTATGTAATATTGTAATCCGGAACTTCTCCTAAATCCAGAAGAACCAGATGGACGAAACCTAGGTATGCCCCAACGGGTTTGGTACGTTTCAGTGTGGCCGTCTCGGCTTGACTGATTCGGCGTGTGGCTGATTCGGCGTCAAATTAGCACTTCGTCGTTATAGTCCAAGTTTTGTTTATGGCACACGGTTGATTAGTTCAGTTTAAGCTGAAATTAATTTTTTTTTTTTTTTAAACTTAAAAATATTTTTTTAAATATTAATCCTTAAAAAATTCATTAGAAAATAATTAACCAAAAACAGTTTTGTAAAAACATTCTTTTTCTTTTAAAAAGAAAACAGTTAAAGTGATATAAACGCAAAAAAAAACTTAAATAACACTCAATCGTCAACAACGAGATTACAATTTCATATTTTTTAATAAATTTAAAATTTTAAATATTTTTAAGATTTTAATCCTTAAAAAATTCATTAGAAAATAATTAGCCAAAAGGAGATTTTGGTCAAAGTTCACCGTTACGCCAACTCAAGACGTCTCTACATATTCCGATAAATCGACAACTTTTAAAGGTTTTCGGCTATGCTGAACACGAATATCGCATGGAAAAATTAGCGCAGACAAATAGTTTTCGAGATATAAATACCTGTATTATACATCGTAATTTCTAGTAGTTTGAATTGGCCGCCATCTTTGTTTCAATAAAATGGGAGAGTGAGCACGTGATGCGTGTAGTTGAGTCTACGAGATGGAAACGTTTATTCAACGTCGTTTCTTTCGGAATACCCCCCTACTTCCCCATGTTAAGAACGACTTTCGGAATTGCGTTGAGTTTACTACACAGATCGTTTGCTCACTGCAGCGTGCGCGCGCATGCTCGATGGTATTTATTTGCTCCCCCACTGAGCAAATTAGGCACAAGGCCGTTTTTAATGTGAGGTAAAAACCAGCTCCCCTAAAAGGGGTCACTCTGGTTACCAAAAATAATAATTGTCCCAGTATAGAGGGTTTCCCCTCCATTGACTGGTACAAATTATCTTAAGTGCAGTATCTATCGGAACAGATACTACACTTTGATCCCGGCCCGATGCTCGATATATCATTTCATTGAAACGGCAAAGATGGCCGCCAAATACAACTACTAGAAATTACGTAACAAAATACAGTTATTTATATCTCGAAAAATTTTTGTCTGCGCTAATTTTCCCTGCGATATTTGTTTTCAGCATAACCGAAAGCCTTTAAAAGTCATCATTTTTTAAGAAAATGTTGAGGCGTCTTCAGTTGGTGTAACGGTGAATATTGACAGATTTTTTAAACAGATAAAGTGATATATTTTCATATTGTTTATCTTAATACTTTTTTGAAAAAAAAAAAACGTGATAAAATCTTTATAAAAATGCTGGCTGCCGTGGTCGATGCAGAATTGACCCTCCGCCGAATCGGCCACGTCGTCGAATTGGTCGAGCTGAATCAACCAAGCCGAAACGTCCCATTCTTATTCGCAACAGGCACAAAAAAATGCATAGCATTTAAATAAAAGGTAATTTAGCAGAGAAGCCAACAATCAACTATACGAAAAAATATATACAAGAAATAAATGTTACCGTAGCCAATCAAATTTAATTTTATACCTACCTGGCTTATTTGTTTTTGTTTTCAAGGAATTTTTATTGCTCTTTATTTAATCTAAAAAATTCAGGGGGGGGGGTCCGTACTTTGAAAAAAAAAATGGCGGCATCTTCTTCTTTGGAAGAAGCGAGCCTCGCTTTGATTATTTTTGTATTTTTTACGATAGTACCTAGCATAGTATAAACACCCCAACCTCCCTATGTTAAGAACGACTTTCAAGGTTGAAGGTGTTTATTCCTGAAGCTGTTCTTAATATGGGGAGGTTGGGAGGGTTATTTCTAAAGCCGTTCTTAACATGGAGAGGTTGAAGGGTGTTTATTCTGAAAACCGTTCTTAACATGGGAAGGTTGAGGGGTGTTTATTCCGAAAACCGTTCTCAACATGGGGAGGTTGAGAGGTGTTTATTCTAAAAGCTGTACTTAACATGGGGAGGTTGGGTGGGTTATTTCTAAAGCCGTTCTTAACATGGGAAGGTTGGGAGGGTTATTTCTAAAGCCGTTCTTAACAGGGAGAGGTTGAGGGGCGTTTATTCTGAAAGCCGTTCTTAACATGGGGAGGTTGGGGTGTTTATATTACGCTGGGTACTCTCGTAAAAAAAAAAATACAAAAAAAAATCAAAGTACCTGTAAACCTTGAATTCAAAACGAGGCATGCTTCTTCCAAAGAAGATGCCGCCATTTTTTTTTTTTTTTTAAATCCGTTCAGAAAAACTGAATTTGAGATTAAATAAAGAGCAATAAAAACTACTTGAAAATGAAAACAAATGAAACAGATAGGTATGAAATTAGCTTTTATTGGCTACGGTGACATTTATTTCTTGTATATATATATTTTTTTTCGTATAGTTGTTTGACTTCTCTGCTAAATGTTCAAATAATTATTTTATATTGAATTCTATCGTGATAGAAATGTGCTGAAAATTGTGAATAGAGAATTGTTTTAGGAACAAATGAAAAAAAAAACTAATGTTACATTATTTGTAAGTTTTATTTTAACCACAAGTTTATAACTCGAAGCACTTGTACCCCCTCGACGTACATACCCCCTACGAACCCCACAAACCCTAACCCCCTACGAATCCCACAAGCAGCAAAATCTTGCTCCTACACTGTAGACATCCCTAGATACTGGAAAGATCGTCTACGTTCCTTAATTTTTATATCAAAAATTCTCAAGTATAGAAAAAGTACACCTGAAAAAGGATCGGAAGTCACATCGGCGGAAAAGTTTGGAATGCAGCAGCCAGGAATGAGGAATAGTGGCCTGAATGTTGTCCAACTTATCACTCCTCATCTCGAAAATTTCCGAAATAAAATTCAAGCGAATCTTCTATTATGGAAATGCAGAATCCTTCTAATGTTGGAGGTTGCATGGCCAAAATTCAACTATCAAAACTCAAAATGTGCCGGGTGTTTTCATGGCGGCTTTATTATTTAAAAAAAAAAAAAAAAAAAAAAAAAGTGCTTATGCAGTATAATGGAATTTTTTAAAATACTTTGAAGGTAAAAACAAAAAAAAAAGGAGGGGGGAATTTTTAGTTAATTTTCACCTTAACAATCACCTTTAAAATGACGACTTTAAAAGGTTTTCGAGTATCCTGAAAACGAATATCGCATTTAAATTTACCGCAGACTTTTCAGCATACTCGAAAACCTCTAAAAGTGCTCGTCTGAGCTCCAATCTATGGTCTCACCCTTGCCAAATTTTCACGAAAAATACTCTCTTAACTGAAACCACTATCAATAATTTCCCCCATTCTCTGTGCCTAAATCTAAACAGATTCCATGAACAAAGTTTCTTTCTTAGAACTGCACGCCTGCGTAACACTCTTCCGTTTGCCCGCTTTCCAGCTGACTATAATATGTTCGTCTTCAAGTCCAACGTAAACAAGTTCTTGATGAACCGTCCCCTTAAGTAATCCAATTTATCAGAGTTCCACTATTAACGATTACTACGATATTATTCCATTGACTACTCTACACTCATTAACCCTTATCCTCGAGTGGCTCCCTGGTCTTGTTAGGTGGCGATTCCTTTGTTTTAAAAAAAAGTCGTCATTTTAAAGGTGATTATTAAGGTGACGAGTAAGCAAAAATTTACAAAAAAAAAAACTCTGTTACGTACTTATGTGTCATGTCGAAATTAGTAAAAATTCAAAAAAAAAATGATTGTGCAGATCTGCCAGAATTATGTTTTACAAAAATAAAATAGATATTAGCGGTCCGCCATTTTCTATTTTGAAATATCGGATTTTTTTAAATCATAAATTTCAGTTTCCTCCCCTGGATTCTTAAACCTCAACATTATCCAATACGATAAAACTCCATAATTCGAAAACAAATAAATATTTTTTTACTTGTAATCATTTTCATAATCGATCATTTTTCGTAATTTTTTTTTAAAATTGTTACTTATTTTGACATGACGTGTAAGTACGTGATCGTGTTTTCACCAGAAATGCATTTAGTTGAAACCCCATTATATTGTACAATCGCATGAAAAAATGCCCGACACAGACCATAACTTGATTGGTTCGTTTCTTCGTGTTCATTTTTTTTCTTTCTTCTTCGAGCGTTGATTGGTTGATTTACAGAAACATCTAAACGGAAAGGACGCTAACGAATGGAGGCCTTTATGAAAAGAAAGTTTAGCTTACAACTAAAAACTGTATTTAAATAAAGACAAAAAAAAAAAAACCAAAAAAAACAATATAACCGAATAAAATATTGACCAGGAAGATTAAAAAAAAAATAAATGAATAAAACTGACACGATTTTTGTTTTGTTTTTGTTGTTCACCTGCAATTTTATTACCTTTTATTCCAAACCTGCTTGCATCGAGTTTTCCCTCCTTCATCAATTATTTGCATGTCCACCAGTTTGCTTGTTGTATTTCTTCTTTTTACATACTGATTGTCATGAGTATTTTGGATATTTTTGAGTTAGATATTTCGGATACAGCTGACGGGAGGAGGATATATTTTGTCCTATTTTTTTTTTTTTTTTTTTTTTTTTTTTTTTTGCGTTTAAAACTGGAAAAACTTTTTTTTTTTTCATTTTTCTTCTTTTTTTTTTCTTTTTTTTTTTACTTTTTCAAATTTCCTTTTTCTTCTTCCTTTTCTGATTTTCCGGTAATTGAACATAACACGGCAGTATGATTTTCAAACACGTCGTTAGAGGGCGCTCGCATCGCTCAGTTGAGATATGGAAGCACAAAATGGAAACAATACGTCTGCTTTTCTCCCAAACTGCTTACGTATATATTTGGGCAAAATATTAAGATATTTTGTGCTGATACATGGGGAAGGTTGAGGGGTGTTTATTCCGAAAGCCGTTCTCAACCTAAAACTAAATAAATGTTTCGTCGAATTCGATTACTCGTAGTCAAATCTTCCGAAGTTTCAAAAAATTCAAAGCAACAAAACAAAAATATTAAAACAATAAAAACAAAAGAGAATCCAATCCGATCAAAATCACGTGTTCAATTAAAAATAATTCCTGTCACGTGATTACCTTCTCAAGATTTTTTTTTTTTTTTTTTTTTTTTCCGAAAATTCCTCAACAAATTCATTGTCCGTTTTGTTTTCCTACTGAAACATTTTTCTGGGGAGAATCGGCTTACATAAGGCTTGGGCAGAAACGTGTATGTATATATGTTGTCAAAAAATTTTGCATTAACGGACATTTATAGTACATAAATACATACAAAATTGGTCATTGTATTACGCAATGCTGTGTTTTGCTTCTTTTTTGTTTTTTCTCCATATGAACCAGATTTTGTTTTAGCAAATATTTTCATGACAATTAGTTCTTGTTTGTGTTTTGTTTTTGTTTTTTGTTTTTTGTTTTTTTTTTTGTGCATTATTTTTCGTTGGTTCTTATTTAGACATTTTTGTTGGTTAAAATGCTTCAAAGTTTTGTGTGCTGTGATTGAACATCGTAGCTTTTGAATAACCAAGTAACATTTCAAGACTTGTGTTTCATCAGATACAAGGCCGATAGCGATTAGTCGCGTGGTCTCGTGTAATGAATGAATCCGTGAATGTAGGATTGACATGAAATTCTTAAAGATAAACTAAAATGACCGAAAAATGGGCTGAAATGACTTAAATAAATAAAAAGTAAATGACTTAGAATGTCTTTAATGAACTTAAGGATGAATTGAATGACCTTAATAATGACTTGACTGCTTAAAAAAATAACTGGAATCCTTCAAAAACAACTTGAATGATCTGGAGAATGACTTGAATGGCTTTGAGACTGACTGGTTGTAAAGTGGCTGATAATTAATACAGAAAAGTGATCCCTCACTTTATATCACAATAATGACAGCATGTAGTAAGAACAGATACTACACTTTGATCTTGGCCGAAAGGCCAAGAAAAGGGTATTTATTTGCTCCCCCACCGAGCAAATTATGCACAAGGCCGATTTTTAATGTGAGGAGTGAAGGGGAAATGGGGACCAACTCCCCGGGGAGTAGGGGAGCTGGATAATGACAATTGGTATGAAGGGTTGCCCCTACATTGACCAAGGTCTTATATGTGGGGTTTCACCCACATATGGTATTTGCTTGCAGTATCTGCCGGAACACTACACTACACGGTTATCTTGGCCAAAAGGCCAAGAAAAGCTTAAAAAGCTAAAGACAGACTCTATTAATAATAACAGACATTTGATCTTAACCAAAAAGGCCAAGCACAAAAGTGTTACAGACCGACGCACCGACTTATAGAGTCGCTTGCACGCGACTAATAATGCTTAACGTTTATTATTATTATTATTATTATTATTATTATTATTATTATTATTATTATTATTATTATTATTGCTTTTGCTGTTTTTGTTGTTGTTCTTATGTTTTCTATTATTTTATTTCATTAGTAGTCGTATTTTTATATCATTCCATTATTATATTTTGAGGGAGAAGATGAGTAGTATTACTGATATTATTATTATGTTATTTTTTTATTATTAATTTTATTATTTTTTATTAATATTTTATTATTTATTTTATTAGTTTTTATTATATTTTCATTTCGTTTTATTAGTAGTAGTATTTTAATATTATTTCATTTTATTATTTTGTTATTTAATGTCATCATCGTCACAGAGGACTCTATTTTTCCGGGGCAGTGATTTTAGATTTAAAAAAATTAAAAACAAACCAAAACAAAATGGCATTATCCAGACTTGGTAATACTCATACAAGGATAACACATTTTTACTTAAAAACACAACAATCAGTATCTCGATCTTCTCGGACAAAAAAGTTGCAGAGTGGCGCTAAGGGCCTCAAATTATTGGATTTTTTTACGTACCGTTCTTTGATGGGTGAGAGTAACGGAATAACCCAACAATCAGCCACTCTTAATTTTATAAACTTGTTTCACTGTCCAAGAAAATAGAGTCGCTCGTGCTATTATTAATACTCTTATGATTATTATTCTCCATCAACATTGAGAATATGACTTTAGTATGGTTATTCATAATTCATATTAATTCTTTTATTACGCGAAAAAAAAATAGTTTTCTCGTTTTTTTTTTGTTGTTTTTTTTTTCGTGCATTTAGTTTTTGATTGAATTCCTCAAGAGTTAAACTTTTTCCGCCCCCCCCCAAATAATAATAATGGCGGCCATTTTAAAATAATAATCATTCTCTATCGTATTCGTTGTATATTTTTCATTTCAAAACTTTTTCAACTTTATGTTGTTTTGTATTTATCTTGTTTTATTTTCGTCGTTTTCTGAATGTTAAACTAATAATTTTTTTTTTTTAATACAAATGATAGTTAAAATTATTTCATTTCAATTTATGCTGTTTTCTTGTTTCTTTGTTTTACGCTCTCGTTTTTTCCTGAATATTGAAAATACAGGTAAAGTCAATTCCAAACAATAATATTTTATTCTGCCTGTTTGTTTTGCTTT
>NC_136518.1:49664964-49669964 GCF_053919585.1 Euprymna scolopes
TGTTTTTGGGCGATCACATTTAAGCAGCCTGATAATGAGTGGAGTAAGATGAAGTGTGTGTGTGTGTGTGTGTGTGTGTGTGTGTGTGTGTGTGTGTGTGTGTGTGTGTGTGCGTGCGCGCGGGGGGGGGTATTCTTTGATGTTGACGATCACTTCCGCAAATTAATTTCACAAAAAAAAAAAAAATGCTCACCCACTTCCTGGCTGGATAAGATTCCAAGGCCATGTCCCTAAAACACTATTTGATCCTGAAATTATGGATCATTGTCGTCCGGTGGCACGAAAATGGGTGATCATTTTCCGTTTAATTTATATTTTAAAGCCATCCTCGTATCTAAATATTCTTTTTCTATTATTATTTTTTTATATTATTGAAAATTAATACTCTTCACTAAATCCACCCCACCCATCCTCCCCCCAAAAAAGAGATCCTGTTTTTGGGTGATTACATGCAAATACCTGAAACACCTAGAGTAAAAAAAAAAAAAAAAAAAAAAAAAAAGACGAAAAATAGAATTGAAAAGTTTAAGTTTAAAATAGTTAACGATTTTGTTTTGTTTTGTTTTGTTTTGTTTTGTTTTGCACCAGGGGATAAAACCATGTGCGGTTTTTTTTCTTCTGTTTTAGTTTCTACCTTTTTAGGCAATTACGTGTGTGTTTCCTACCACCTTACCAATCGGACTTAGGGTTAGTGGTAAAAAATATTCGTTAACTGTTTCAATCAATAAGTTTAAATGTTGGTGGTCAATTTTTCGTTAGATTTACATATATGGAATTTATTTCCTACTATGAATTTAAAAATAATTGTTTTTTGGGGGGTGGGGGTACTTTTCGCTTTTATCTTTTCCTATAAAACTATTTAGGGTGTAATCGCGTGACAGCTAAATAAAAAAGAAAATAAAATCTAATTTGGGGGAGGTAAATAACATTAGCGGTTGGAGAATCGGCTGAGAGAGGATGGGGGGGGGACACTTTTGCGTCATTTTTGTTTAGCGCTTATCTTTCCAGAAACATCCAAATTTATTATCAAAACAAATATTTTGAGTTTCGATTAAAAGGTATTTTTTTTTTTTTTTTTTAGATTAGGTCAAGGTCCACAATTTTCTTTTAAATGACAACTTTTGTAGGTTTTCGTCTATGCTGACTACGAAAATTGCATTGAAATTTTGCAGAAATTATTAGTTATCAAGATATAAAAAGTTGTATTATGCATTGTATTTTTTGGCGGCCATCTTTTTTTTACGCGCGTTCAATGTCAGTCATAGATGAGTAGATTTGTTTATGTCGCGCGCATGCGCGTAAAAAAGATGGCCGCCAAAGAATGCAATGGATAATACAACTTTTTATATCTCGATAACTACTTATTTCTGCAAAATTTCAATGCGATTTTCGTATTCAGCATAGTCGAAAAGTTATAAAAGTCGTCATTTAAAAGAATATTGTTGAGGTGGACCTAATCTGGAAATTTACCGATTAAAACAAGACATAAACTAACAACAAATTGCATCCGTTTATATTTCGTAACGGGCGCTTGGTCACCCATTTAGTGTTGCTTAATTCAATACTACAAATCCTATTTAGAAAGAGCAAACAAAAATGTCAATCGAGAAATAAAATATTAAAGGAGAAGGGAAGTAACTCTAATTTACTATTTTAAGTATAGTCGTGGTTATTTCCCTTGCGTTAAAAACATCGTTTTTTGGTTTTGTTTTAAGTTAGATTTTTACAAATATGATTTTTGCACGAATAAGAAACAAATGCGGATATTAAACTGTCAATTTTGTTGGTTTTTAAACAAATATAGTAATTTATTAGTCAATCATTGTTATAACCAGCATAAATTATTTCAAAGGAAACAAATTAATCATAAACTATTTATTTTGCTTTATTTACTAATATGTGACCAATTTCAAATAAGTCATACAAAGTAAGTCACACATTAATTATTTACAGTAAACAAATTTATCTACTTATTTCACACTTATTTTGTATTTATTTATTTATTTTGTGGGGGTGGGGGTACTTTTAACTGTAACAGTAACACAACGCCGAATATTTTAATTTGTGTTTTTATAGGTTTTCGCCGCCGCTGAAAACGAATCTGGCATTTAAACCAGTCGCAAATTTACCGTTTTGTTGTTTTTAAGACCTGTTTCTCGGGCATATTTTCTTACGGATAACTCATCTTGTTGCATGCACATGCGCCGTCTCCTCACTAAACAACAAAACACGGAGACGGAAAACTGCTAGTCGTCAATATCCACCACCACCGCGCGCACCGCGTGGGAATACAAAAAAAAAAAAAAAAAAAGATGCAACATCTTCTTACCCTCCAAAAAAAAAAAAAAAAGAATGGCTGGCGTTTATGTTAACAGTTAAAAGTAACATTTACCCAAAAATTTTAATTCACTACATTATTGATATATCTAGCGAGGTGTGCCCGCCCGGTCTTGCCCAGTCATAAAATACGCTTAAATATATTTGAATTCATGCAAATTTCGTATCTATTATTACAGGTCCAAATCTCTATTGAATATTATATTGTACCTAATTACTGATTACAAAAGTTTTTTTTTTGTTTTTTTGTTTTTTGTTTTTTTTTTTGTAAATGACTTGGGTGTCATCAGCTAGAATCTAAGCCAAAACATTAAACCCGTGTTCCCTATAATTTGGACTATCGACAAATAGATGAGAAAGATTTAAAATTAAACCACTTCTAGGTATGACTGGATTACAAGAAGTGAACTATTTATAATAAACATAATACTTGCATGCACATGTCTCAGTTTCTGTATGAATTAAAATATAATATTTATATGTCTTTTACGAGCGGGCAGCGCATGGCGATCTTCTAGTGTGTATATATATATATATATATATATATATATATATATATATATATATATATATATATACTCGGGTTTTTTTTTTTTTTTTTTATTCAAAAGTAATGGACTAATGAATTCAACGAGGTTGTTAGATAGTGCTCAATAAAAAGAGCTGATAATATTGTTTATTGTTATATAAACATGCTCACATCCCGCTGCTACAAATAGCCACTTGTTTCAATCAAACAACAGATATCATCAGGCAGCGACTTGACTATTCAAAAGTTCAATGAATAATGGATTTTTATTTTAGGTAGGAACTCTTTAGAGGTTGGAGTTAAAAAAAAAAAAAAAAAAAAAAACAATTTATGTACACCCCCTATCAAATCACCCAAAATCTATCATTAGGCATATCCCCAAATCCATTAGTAAAAGAATCAGTGACAATTCTTCCAATCTTGAAACATTTAATAAACATAAATATTTCTATAACAGGGCCCTTAAGGATAGTGGATACAAAAACACCCAAATTGAGTTCATAGAACCAACACACCCAAACACAAATACAAATAGAAACCGTAAGAGAAAAATCCTGTGGTACAATCCCCCTTTTAATCTGAAACTTAAAACAAATCTAGGAATGAAATTCTTAAACTTAATTAAAAAGCACTTCCCTATTAATAATATACTACATAAAATTTTCAATAAAAATACAATAAAACTTAGTTATAGCTGTAATGAAAACCTTGAAAAAATAATTAAAAAACATAATAACAAAATATTAAACAAAAATAGCACACCCATTGCTACCGAAAGTTGTAACTGTAGAATTAAATCAAAATGCCCTCTTAAAGGAAATTGTCAAATTACTTCTGTAGTGTACCAAGCAACTATTTCTACTAAGGAAAATCCGAATGAAAAAAAATATTACATAGGAATGACAAATAACAATTTTAAAGAAAGATTTACCGGTCACAAGTGCTCTTTTGAAAATAATGAGTACAAAAATAGAACTTCCTTGTCTAAATATTACAATGAACTAGTAGAGCAAGGTTACTCCTCAATAGTAAATTGGAAAATTTTAAAGAAAGCGAAAACCTGTTCATCTTTAAACTCGCCTTGCTACCTATGTCTTTATGAGAAATTATTTATACTTACTTTTAGAGAAAGAGATAAATTATTAAATAAGAAGCACGAAAATTCAATTAATTGCAAACATTATAAAACCCATCTTTTAAGTAATTTAGTTTAGATATAAAATTTAAATAAATTAAAAATTGTCACTGATTTCTATGATTTATTAATATTCTATTAATATACTTTCTCCTCGCCTGATTTCATTCTTTACTTCTCCTATCTTATATACCTGTGTGTCTATGTGTATATGTATGTGTCTATGTATTTACTTTATGACCGTGTGTACTTAGATTTATATATTTCTATATTATTTGGTATACCCTCCCATGTTTATTCAATCCATTTGTATGTTTCTATGTGTGTATGCATCTATCTGTACCCTTGCCAAATTATTTGTATTCTTATGTATTTCTATATATATAATTTATGTAAATTATACATATTTATGTGTGAGTATATATATGTGTGTGTGCGTTGTTGTTTATTAGTATATGATTGTGTGCATATATTTGTGTATTTTTTGTATGTATGTGTATACATAGGATTATATATATATATATATATATATATATATATATATATATATATATATATATATATATATATATATATATATATGTATATATGTATATATATATATATATATGTATATATGTGCTTATTAGTATGTCGGTTGGTTCTATGTGAGTATATACATATGTATCTTATTTTTAATTTGGGTACTATCTACCTGTGCGTCGCTATTTTTGAGTATTTCGTTGATTTAATTACTTCTTTTGCCTGAATATATTTATAGGTAAGTGTACTTGTATCTGTGTTATTAGTAATCTGGTATTGAATGTATTATTTTGTGATTTAATATGACTTTATATCTATACTTAAATAGCTTAAACTTCCAACTTAATAGTATAGTTACACCTTTACTTATGTGCATGTATGTGTATGTATATATATATATATGTATATATATATGTGTGTGTATGTGTGTGTATATTTGGGTATATATATGTGTGTGTGTGTATATATATATGTATT
>NC_136518.1:49672464-49674964 GCF_053919585.1 Euprymna scolopes
AGTATATATATATATATCAGCTTCCTTCAGTCCGAACAGATTATGAATACCCACTCTAAGTGTGTCTGCGCATGAAATTTTGTGGTAAGGATTGCGCAATCTCCAACCACACCTCTGCATGAATCGGTCTTGTTAAATACCAGTGGCATATATATATATATATATATATATATATATATATATATATATATATGAAGTGAAATTTTGGGTCTATGTATGTACATTTCCCTACCAAACTACTCTGTCAATTTTCAGTTTACAGACTCGAGATTTGATATAAGGGAGATTTGGGAAAATCTTGTAAATCGATTTTCGGCTGTCAAGGGGTCAAAGGTCAATGATTTGACTATTGGAAACTCTACCAAACTCATCCGCCAATTTTGGGTATAAACATTTGAAATTTTAGATGTAGGTTACTTGGACATGGATCAAGCTTTTTAACTTGATTTGATCCCAAAACAATAAATGTTAAGGGGTCAAAATTATGGTCAAATTTAAAATAAAAAATTGACCCTTGCAGTTTCTACCGAATTACTTGGCTAACATTTGGTTTAAACATTTGAAATTTTACAAAAAGTGTATTCAGACATAGGGCAAGCTTATTAATCGGTTTTTGGCCAAAATTTTGACTGCCAAGGGGTCAAAGTTCAAAAGATTTTACCTTTGTTGGTCTCTAGCAAACTATTCAGCGAATTTTGGGTTTGAACATTTGAAATTTTTCATAAAGTGTATTTAGACCTGTAGCAAGCTTTTTAATCATTTTTTGGTCGACAATTTGGCTGCCGAAAGGTAAAAATTCAAAGAGTTGACCTTTGCAGACTCTATCAAACTCCTTCGCCAATTTTGGGTCTAAACACTTGAAATTCTAGATATAGGTTACCTGAACATGAGTCAAACTTTTTACTACATATATAAAGTTATGAACAGTACATATGGCCCGAGAAAATTCGGACTGAAGTGCTAGTGTATATATATATATATATATATATATATATATATATATATATATATATATATATATATATATACTAGCATGGGTACCCGGCATTGCCTGGGTGTTTGGAGGTGTATACTGAGCAAAAAAAAAAAAAACGTCAATTTTTTTAACTTTGACCCCTATTATAACCCCTTAAAATTTATTGTTTTGGGCTCAAATTAAGTTATTAAGTTAGATACATGTTCAAGGAATCTTTATCTAAAATTTCAAGTGTTTAGACCCATAATTGTCAGAGGAGTTTGGTAGAGTTCTCAAGGGTCAAACCGTTGAACTTTGACCATTTACCAGCCAAATTTCTAGCCGAAACCGATCACATCGATTTTCCCAAATCTCAGTACCCTGTATATCGAATTTCGAGTCTGTAGACTTAAAAATGACAGAGTTATTGTGTAGGGAAATGTACACATACACACACACGTTCACTTTTATAGAAATCTCTCTCTCTCTCTCTCTCTATATATATATATATATATATATATATATATATATATATATATATATACTAGCATGGGTGCCCGGCGTTGCCCGGGTGTTTGGAGGTGTATGCTGAGCAAAAAAATTTTTTTTAAATGGTAATTTTTTTAAATTTGACCCTCATTATGACCCATTAATATTTATTGTTTTGGGCTCAAATCAAGTTATTAAGTTAGATCCATGTCCAAAAAACCAATATCTAAAATGTCAAGTGTTTAGACTCAAAATTGTCGGAGGAGTTTGGTAGAGTTCTCAAAGGTCAAACCGTTGAAATTTGACCCCTTAACAGCGAAATTTCTGGCCGAAACCCGATCACATCGATTTTCCCAAATCTCAGTAACCTGTATATCAAATTTCGAGTCTGTAGACTAAAAATTGACAGAGTTATTGCGTAGGGAAATGTACACAGACACATACACACACACACAGACACGTTCATTTATATATATATATATATATATATATATATATATATATATATATATATGTGTGTGTGTGTGTATGTATGTATGTTATTTATCTGTCTTTGTTTGCGATATTTTTGAACGAAATTATACCTAAATGCAGTGTTACCTAATTGCGAGTTAGGATTAATTTTCCCTTTAATCTCAAGCGCATATATATGGTTTTGAAAATATAATCATCCACTGACACGTGTTTCGTCATCCAAGTCTCATCATCTCGCCAGATTCAGCCACTCTTAATTTAAAAACGATATATATAAATATGTATATGTATAGTAATTGTCTGTATTTTTGAGATGAGGTGTTTTCATTGATTGAGATTGTCGGACTGACTCCCTCATCTTGGTTGTTATTGTCACAACGTTTCGGCCGTTTTGCCCTCCGGGCTTCGTCAGGTGTTTTGTATGTAAACTGGAAAACCGTTTGTTAGGAGTCTCGAACCCAACCCTTTATTATTATTACGGGGGTACCGTGTTCGGACTCCAGCTAGACTTTGGGACATAGTTGCTGATTCTCTGTTTTGAATGTTACTTTTTCGCTGCCTTCGTTCAGGATTGAACTCAGC
>NC_136518.1:49682464-49707464 GCF_053919585.1 Euprymna scolopes
TACCCAGCAGCAATATATTACATATGAAAGATGCTGCTGTGAAATTTCCACAAGTCCCACTAGTATGAATAAATGCGAAAGTTGGGTCCATTTTTAATGATAACGTCAAAACAATTTAGTTGCACGCGTTGTATAATATTTTCAAATGGTTACGCACGCGTCAAAAACATAACATTGGGTATTTTCTTTTCCTTATATTTGGCCATTATTCAAGAAATCTTTAATCTCTTGTCTTTGATGGTTTCTTTGTGTCTCTTTCGTACCTATCATCATCATCCTCATCGGTTCTGGATATGACCTTAAACTATATCCGATGGTGAGGCCCCAGCTTGCGGGCTTTAGGGAGTGTGGAGCCAACCTTTAATTGCCATTGCTCCCAGGTCCACTCTGACCCGGACTGGTAGTACCTGGTAGGGTCCCAATTATGGGTTAAATAGAAACCGATTTGAAAAAATATATATTCTATTAAAAAATCGTTCTTCAAAATTTTTGGATTCGGCAATAAATAACCTGGAAAGAGCTGATATGCCGTAAAACAAAAACAACCATCATCATCATCATCATCATCATCATCGTATGAATCCAAAGATTCTTTTGTTGGCATTGGCTTCCCCGATATTTTTCTAGTCAGAAGCATCCCTAGAAATACTGACGTCGGTTATGAATATTAGTGTGAACACTGAAGAAGTATAATTTTTCGGAAGAGTGTAAACTCGCGTGCGTAGAATATTTCACCTAGCTCATTTCCCCAGCCGAATTTGCAGAAATTAAAAATCTAGCTATCCAACCCTCTACTCAGGTTACCCCATATAAATCTGGTCCCTACCACAGTATCAGGCCACGCTTTAGCGGAAATATGCTTTGTTTGGGGTTAAAAAATAACCTGAGTTTTATTAATTTTGTAATGTTATCTGCATTTAATAATAACCCGATCGGCTAACATGCAAAAAATATTACTCTAAGTGAAAAATATGTAATTACAAGTTGGGGAACTGGCTTGTAATGTATACGGGGAACGGCTCAGTTGTTCTGGTATTGCAGTCATACTTGTACTTGTAGTGGACTGGTTGATATATTATATATATCCCCCAGTCGTACAAAATATGGGAAATGATTTGAATTGGGAAAGGAAAAATGAATTGCTTTGAGGAAGGAACGAACAACGGGTTTACTTGAATTAAACGAACTAGGATTTATTTCGTGAAGAAACAAGTGAAAGAAAAGGGTACAATACGTGTTCATGTCCGCGTTCGTCTCTCGCTGTTTACTGATGAGAAGTAAAGTCTATTGTAGTATATATATAGAGAGAGAAAATGAGAAAAACTCGATCCAGGTTATGGAGAGAGAAACCATATAATGTGTACATACTGTCTGTTAGCTCGTGCCCCCTACATAGTAGCAGGGGACGTGACGCGCGCGGACGCCCCGAAAGAGGGGGGGAATGGTCCGACGACCGCTCAGCTCGAGAGCTGGTCCGAAAAGGCTGGAAACAGCTTGTCTCTTGCTTTTTATAGTTGTTTTCAATAGTCTTTTGCGCACGTGTGGATTTCGTTTGAAAAGGAAGTGATGTCGTCCATCTGGGCGCACATGTGCGTACGTTAGCGTGTGTGTGTGTGTATACACGTGAATGTGAGTGTATGTACGCGAACGTGAATACATGTACGTGTGTGGACGTGTGCGCGTATGTATGTGACAAGTAATATGGCTTGAGATGTGAACGCGTGTTTTTGTGTGAGACTAGGACAGGCTCCCACATATTCCTCGGGTTTAACTACATCTTCATTGGTATGATACACGTCCGTTTTATAAGGAAGATGGTCTCTCTCTCTCTCTCTCTCTCTCTCTCTCTCTCTCTCTCTCTCTCTCTCTCTCTCGAACCTTTTCAATTGCTAAAATGACGTAGATAAACCACAACCCGGACAGATCAACCTACCGTAATGTCGTAGGCTCGGCTCGCAAGGCTAAAACAAAGACAGAAGAAAAATAACAAAGAGATAAACGTGTGATTTCAAGCCGCGCTGGAGTAAAATCTGCTTTTTGTTTTCCACTTGGAGTTCTTTATTTTAATTTCCGGTATATCAAAGGCGCATGTCCGGTAATCTCTCAACTTCCAATATTCAATTGGGGCAAATTGAAAAAAAAAAATTATTCACGAATCTTAAGTAGGACGACCCCCAGTGTGTTTGCGATATCGTGGTGGACGATAACTAGGGTTGTGATAACAGAATATTCTTTTCATTCTCAGTAGTAGTCGTAGTAGGCAGGCAGGCTCGAACCCGTACTGCGAAGGAGGAAAAGAACATGAAAAAAACGTGACGTCTTCGCAATTGCGTCCATCGCAAACCGAAAGTGGCGAAGGTTTAAATTAAGGCTAGTCAATCAAAAAGAGGGGATAACTTTCGAAAATATCAACTAAAAATCGACCCCCTCCTTGATGTAAAAAAAATGCCCAGTTGAGGGTGAAGGAATTAATGTTTTTGGATATTTTTTCGATATTTGTCGTCCAAAGGGTCGAGCGTCAAAACAATACCGATCTCGTAAGAATCTGTCGCCACTGCCGAAAGTTTTATGCAAACAAAATACATACATACATACATACATTTAAACAGACAGGTGAGATTTATATTATAAATACTTATTTCTCTAGCTCGCTACATCGTGTATATAATGTCATTTTTTTTTTTAATTTTAAGTAGGTCATAGAGAGATTTTGTTTTGGTGTTTGAGACTAGTTAAAATAAACATTAGTTATATCCAGAGTTATAGCATCCCCTTTTATTTTGGCCTTGTGCCACATTTCATGTGTTTTTATCATATGAATAAATATTGTAAATCTACCAACGATTGATGGACATCGTCTCCTATAGAACAGTGAAAATAACTTTCTTGTAATGTATACGGGGAACGGCCCGGTTGTGTTGGCATCAATCGACGTTGTCTCTTAGGGAAATGCGTGGACAGGTTTAAATCGAAAACTCGGTGCGTCACCCGAATGAGTAATCACCTCTTTAATCACCTTTGACTTCTCGATTGAAATGCATTCTTCTACCTAAGTGTGGCTCGTTAATTATCCCAGATAGATAAACCGATTCGTTTGCGTCTTTTTCTTTAACAATTTACATTACAAGCTGTCCACTAAAGGCAAGTGTTTTCTTTCAATGTATTTATGGCGGTCTTACGTTTTAATGACAGGGTAATCATGCTGTATCGCTAGGAATGTAACCTTAAACCCCGACCTTCAAAATCAGTTTATCCGAATCGCCACAAGGCAAAGAACTATCATTTATTTAAACTGCAAGTTTAACGCTGAAAGTTTTTCTTTTTTTTCTTTTCTTTTTTTTTTTTTGTTACTTTTTTTACTTTCTTTTTATCTCAACACTAAACTTTAAAATGACGGTTTTATGAGCTTTCGGATATGCTGAAAACGAATATCACATTTAAATTGTGTGTAGACAAGTAGTTTTCTGGATATTGGTATCTTTACTATCCAGTGTAATTCCACTGGTGGTCATGTTTTTCCCCCGATTGAACAAGTATTAATGCGCATGCGTGTTACAAGACATCCATTTTCTCCCCATGTTAAGAATGGATAACGCCATATTGGCAATAATTAAGTAATGCGTTTGAAAAAAATGTCTTAATATCCAGAAAACTACTTGTCTGGGCAAAATTTTTGATTTTGCTATTCATTTTCAGCATACCCGAAAATCTATACAAGTCGTCATTTTATAGGTGAATGTTAAAGTGGAAAGAAAGAAAAAATTTAGCTTTTATTTATTTTTTTTTCAAACTCATATTAACGAAGAAAATCAACAAAGTTGTTATTGATTGTCAGAATAAGACTCTCGTCTCATTAATTTTACAACCCTTTCTCTCTCGAATAAATAAATAAATAAATAACATGAAATTTTTGTGGTTTAATGTTTAAAGAAGAACGAGAAGGCTTGGCAACAGTGAAATGAAATCTACATTAACAGAAAATACAGAAACGTATATTGGTTTAGTGGGAAGGGTTTTGAACTTTAATAGATTCTTTATTTTTTTGATGATATCTTTCTGTAATTTTAACACAATCTGACTTAGACATTGGAAAAATTTAAAAGGAAAAAAAAACAAAAAAGAATGCAAAATTCGAACAATATTAATGCAAAATAATGTCTTTTAAATGTTGCCCATTTTCAGCTTCGCATGTTTATGCTTATTCCAAAACATTATTCATGACAGATTGCATGATTTCTGGATTGCGATATAACTCTCTTATTTCGTTCCTGATGTTTTCCTTCAATTCTTGCAGGGTTTGGGGGTTTGTTAACATAGGTTTCGAATTGTGGTTTGACTTTGGTGTCTCTTACATGAAAATGGCGTCTATAAGCTCGTTGAGTCAAAACAATTGGCCCCTGATTTTTGTAAAACAATTTCACAACTTGCTTACGTTGTTCAATGCTATACTTATCTATAATTAATTTGCAAAATAGTATCGGTAAAATTATGTGAAATAGAGAAAAAAAATAATTATTAATGGAAAAATGACAAAGATTTTCAATCCTTCGGTGACTTTTTAGACACGCTGTATGAAAAGAGTTAATCTTGGGAACAATTCTCTTTTTTTAATTTATTTATTTTACTTTAGCAAGTTTTAAGAGATCAAGGGGTTAATCCCTTCTGGAGCTAACACTTGATTCTGTTATGATTTAAATTTATATCCGAGAGCTCTTTTAAGAATAAATGCTGTTCCCTTTATGGCTGCTATTTGTATTTCGTTACAGCTTGGTCTTCCAGGGATTGCTTCTGGGTATTTCTGAAGATTCTTTTTTATTAGGCCAGTTGCTTCTATCACAAACGGTATAATGTTTATTTCTTTTAGAGATTATGTCGTTTTTAAATCATTTTTAGGTCTTGATATTTTGTTATCTTTCCCCGTTCAGCTCTATTAAGGCCAAAATCATTTGGGACTGTGACATTGAAAATGAGCGCAGTTCTTGCGGGCTTGTTCCATATCACAATATCTGGCTTTATGGCCTTTTCTTTTATGTATCTGCCTGCCTGTATGTCTTTGTCATAGAACACGGTCACATTTCTGTTTGGTGGTGGTTTATGTTCCCAGATGTTCGTCGATCTGTCAAGTTGTATTTCTTCACAAATCTTCCGATGTAGGTATTTACATACTTTGTTGTGACGGACAGTGTAAAGACCATCTGCCAATAAGATTGGGCATGCAGACATTAGGTGGCTTGGGCTCTCAATCGCTGAGTGGCAAAACTGGCATTAGTCATTTGCATGTATGCCAGCCATTTTTTTTAAATCCATTTGTGAGTAAGCCCTGATCTTGATAATTCACTTTTTGTTTTATTTTACTTCAGTCGAAGTTCT
Organism: Euprymna scolopes; assembly: GCF_053919585.1. Classification (NCBI taxonomy): domain Eukaryota; kingdom Metazoa; phylum Mollusca; class Cephalopoda; order Sepiida; family Sepiolidae; genus Euprymna; species Euprymna scolopes. Next base: position 49,687,835 of record NC_136518.1, read on the forward strand.
CAGAAATCAAGGGGCCCACGACCTGGGGCTAACACTTGAAGTCTATATGAGATACATAGATATTCGAATGTTCCATTAAAGTTCTTTATCTTTCAAGCACTGAGCTAGTAAAGAAATTGAGAACAATTTTTTTCTCCCCAATTAAATTTTATACATTGTAGTATATCTTTCATGTTGGTCTCATGGTCTTACTGGATTCCAGGACAAGAATTTATCTAGTCTGATGGAGTATCCAGCTTAATTCTATTACTTGAGGTAATATCACTTGGAGAAGGTGTACCATTCCTCGGAAAAGCTGTGGAGTAGCCGTAGTGAGGAGATCTTATTTGGGCTGCGAATACTATGTGATTTTGAATATTTGGTCAGGGTTTACGTCTATGGAAAAAGTATCCTCATGCCAGATTGTTCTGACAAACCCCTGTACAGAGAGACCTTAGACACTCGAGGATAGTGTCTAGTAGGCATTCAAGTTCTCTCCAGAAGGCATTCAAGTTCTCTCCGTAGACATTCAAGTTAGAGACCTTGGTGAAAGATTAAACAGACCTGTTGAAAGAGAGAGTTCATGAATGTGTATTGAAGTTAGTAGTAGGAGCATGTGGGATAAGGAGAGTTCGTATGTGTACCGCGTGCGGTTTGTGTGAAGTTCGTGTGCGGAGATAACTTTGTTGGCTTGTTTGTATTCACATCGACCCAGGACCAAAGGCCCGGGCGAAGCTGCGCCCCAACTAAGGAGGGCGTTGTCAGCAAGAGTCGTAAAGGGAAAAAGAGACCTTTTTTAACCTTTTATAAACTCAGTTATGTGGTCAACTCACCTGAGTGATGATATTTGGTTGGACAAGCCAGAAAAGAAAGTTGACTGTTACAACCAATCAGCATTGATTTTATAAAACAAACATATTCAAAATCTTAATGCGCGAATATATGCTGCTATATGGTGTTAGATATTTCGAGAATAAATTCCCTTTTCCAGAGACTGTAGGTGTTTCATATTAGTAATATCATATTTTTTTTATTCAATATGGTCCTTTTACACACTGATTTTGTTGTCGCGAAACAGTGTTATGCTTTATTTTTATTATTTTTTTGGATCGGTATAATTTCTAATATTTGTGTACTTCTGTACTCCTCTTAAATGTTATTCTCACACGACGCTTTATTCAAAATTCCGTACAAATTCCTAAGTGTTATGTTTGACGTTCATCTTCGTCGCCAACTGTTATGTTTGCAGGTTGAACCAAATAACGTATAAGGCAATACAAATGAAGACTCAACAAACAAAGGTAGATCAATAAGAAGTGTATTAGGAAAAGTATATTCACAGTATATTTACATAATGGTTGACAAGTAAGAGAGTCTTGGATGGAGAACATATCTGCTCTCGGCTCGGCCTTCGGTGGCTTCTGGTTAACACACACTCAGACAACCGAGTCTTGTTATTTATGTGTAATATTATCCACACATGTAAATGACTGGGTGCCACCACAACACTAAGTTTGAAAAAGATTACTGAGTTCACCAAATACATCTGAAGAAAGTCAAAGGTTACATCGGCCGAAACGTTGTGATAATAATAATACCCAAGATTAGAACAGCAGGACGAATAATACAGATATTACATGAAACAGTACATTTGAAGCACCACTTAATTAAGAACTTTAATGGTGCATAGGATGGATGGATGATGGATGAGCCCCTTAACACTCCGGAGTCGTGGGGCGCTGCATTATTTCATGCAGCGTGGCTTGGGCAGCGCTCATCCCTCTCCAGGCACTATATACAGAGCATATCCTTCCCATATGGTCACCCGCCTGGTACTGGTCAGGCTCATCGTTGCTAAACTTATATATATATATATATATATATATATATATATATATATATATATATATATAAGGCATTTTGTGTGTGTGTGTGTGTGTGTGTGTGAGAGAGAGTTCTCTACGGACTCGGAAACGGTTGAGTCGATTTTTTGAAATTTCACACAAACGTACTTTATATGTTTAGCAGTGGTGTTAAGAACAGAAAAGGTTTTAATCGGGATACCCCCTCCCCGATTAGTATCGAAAGTCGATAATCAAAAACTCCGATTAATAAAGGGACAGTCTGATTTTGACCAAAATTAACATCCTTATATAGCCTAACATCACTAGTGCATCTTAGAAGTTTTATCACCGTACATCTAGAAGTATATGAAATCAACTGTAGGTTTTTTGGTAAGACAGGATCGGGTTCGAAATGAATGTTTCTGGTTAGAGTGCAATTGGACCATAATACTTGACTTTTGCATTTTAAGCATTAAGTCGAGACATTTTATAAAAATAATTTATGAAATCAACCGTAGTTTCTCTACAGTGCAATGTAAACTACCATGTATTCTGAACTAAGTCACTGCATCGTTTTGGATCTACGACTAGAGCAGACAATCAATCGATTCGATTGAAAAATGTGCAATTACACAAATTTCGATGACAATAAAAGTTTTGAAGGTGTAGAACATTCGTTGATCCTAATTCCATCCCGGGCAACGTCGGGTCTCCTCCCTGCTACTATTGTGTGTGTGTGTGTGTGTGTGTGTGTGTGTGTGTGTGTGTGTGTGTGTGTGTGTGTGTGTGTGTTTTGTTGTTACTTTGAGCGATACAGCTATGTTGAAACTGGTGACGATGCGTTTCCTGAGTGTTTGAGAGAGAGAGAGAGGGAGAGAGGGAGGGGGGAGACAGTTCTGGGTGATGTTATTCCACCTCGGTCTTTTCATCTCTCTGTTAAGTAAGTGGAACTGTGTGAGTAAACCATTGATCAATTCATTGTAAGAAGATTTCGAAGGAAATGAAATGCGAGTTTAACTCAAGTGAAGGAAAAATAAAAAACACGTGTGAAGCTTTCAGGGTTATTTTTGGAACGGAAAAGGAAGCAGATTCTCGCGTAAATATGATCACAATAACATTCAACAAATCCAACGTATAGCTGCAGCATCTTTCGTTGATGTTGTTGCTATTGTTGGAATCGTGAAGTAGAGACGTAGGAGAGGAAGTGGCACTTTGCACAATAATAATGAAAAACGTGTCTCGGGATTGTCTAGTCAGCATGAAGTACTTGTAGTTGGCCGTAGCTATTAGTTTGACTTGTAAGATAGCCGATTTTTACCCCTGACACCAAAAATAAGTCAGGACGGGTGCATACGAAATCGGGGAATGTTTGGTCCAAAAACACTGAAAGAAATCGTGGTTGCGCATCCTTCCTTGACATAAATTGATGCAGGGATAACCAAAGGACGACGGATCCTGATAATGATGACTCTTTTATTTTCACCAGAGACCGGTTAGCTATGTAGTCAGATATGCCTCGAAGGAAAGGGTTAAAAGTTATACATTATTGAAATTTATTTGAATTATTGCCACTGCACTCCCATCAATCAATGCTCAATATATTCTTGGGTCACGCCAAAAAATTTGAATATTATAAAATGTAAAAAAAAAAATTAAAAAAAAGAGTAATATGATGTTATTGGCTGCGTACAAAAGGTTTGCTACGAAATATGTTTTCCTAGTACCCCCAATAATCTATATATATAAAAAGCAATGTGTGTGTGTGTACGCACGCGCATTTTTTCTGTATGTCCGGCAAAGGTTTTTTTCGCGGAATTTCTCTGTGGGGTTAGTATGTCTTAGAACTTTTTATATACTCCTTAGATTATAATATCTACGATTTACGAAACGACGTCATAAATATCTTTCATTTCAGCGACATTTATCTTACAAAATTCGCGCTGTGAATTTGCTTTCTCTGCTACTGCTAAGGCATGATATTTGACCTAGAAAACTATACGTTGACATTCAGCCACCTGCGTTTTTTAAACACTTATTTTCAACTGTTCTCAAGCCCCTGCCTTCGTGGCGGCAGGCTATGTGATGAGACTATTAACATGAAGGCTTCGGGTTCGAGCCTATCTCCATTCCAAAACTTTTTTCGCTGTTTTTTTTTTTGTTTGTTTTTGTTCGTTTTTTTTTTTAATATTTAAACAGAGTTATTACTTCGCTTATTATTTAGTTTCTATTTTGTTTTATCTGCCCCCCCAACACATAAACCTACAAACAGCATGGCAACACCGGGTACACCCCGCTAGTCTATATATGTAAAAGTGTGTGTGTGTGTGTGTGTGTGTGTGTGTGTGCACTTTTTGTGTATGTCCGCAAAAGGCTTTTTTCGAAGGGGCGCTTGGTCGGCTCACTCCTTCTTAAAACTTTTTATATACTGTCTAAATCATAATATATACAAGTTAAGAACGGAGGTCGCTTCTATCTTTAATTTGCTCAATTTTTATGGGCTATTTTCGAGATTTTTTTTTTTTTTTTTTTTTTTTTGATCGACGCGTCTCCGTTTCGCTTTTCAGTATAAAAAAAAGCGAAACTGTGAAAACGAACTTGTGTTCTCGTCCCTAGACGTAATGCTGGGGCGGGGGGAAAACAGAAACTGGCTTGCAGCGCCAAACTGAAATCGCGTCATGTTTGACCTTAATAAAGTCAAACATCACGCGACTTAAGTTTCTCGCACCTGTCAATTTCACTTTATAAACGTTAAATTAAGACAGTTTTCATTTCCTCCCCCCCTCGTGGCCGAGATGGTTAGGTATCTGGGTTTTTCCCCTTTCGTTTCCACCTTCACGTCAAGGCTCCCGGTTCGAGCTTACCTTCCTACCCACACACATATATATATATATATATATATATATATATACATATATATATATATATATATATATATATATATATATATAATTACATGGTAGTCACCACTTATTAAGACCTGGAAACCACTCTGGGATAAGGGTTATTACGTGTACGGTAATCAGTGGATAATATCGTAGTAATCGTTGGTAATGGAGATTTGATAAAGTGTCTTACTTAAGAGGGAGGTTTATCAGGAATTTGTTCATGTTGGACTTGAAGACGTCCATATATATATAGATAATATGTATATATATATGGATGTGTGTTATCAGGTTGACAAACACGTTCCCGTTAGATCACTAAAGTTAACCGATGTTGAACCTAATCAGTACTGAAATGGTTACCATTTTAAAATATCATCTGCTCAATGTGCTCTTTGCTAATCTCAACCTTCTTTCCAGAAGTTATGGATTTCTTTTTACAACCGGAATCAATCAGTGTAGACTCAGGAGAATTGTAGTTGTGGATTGCGCAACCCTTGCTTCACAATTACGTACGCAAGCACTCTTACAGGAGATATATCTTTTCTTCGAAACTGAATGGGTCCTTTCTTCTTCTTCTCTCTCTCTCTCTCTCTCTCTCTCTCTCTCTCTCTAACAGAGAGAGAGAGGTATTAAATAAATTTAATGGATAATTATAAGTTCATTTACATGTTTCAAACGATCAAGACAAAAGCAACCAGGGATAGTATACGATCGTTTCAGAGACGATATTCCTGATTGTTTCTGTAACAAATTTTTACACCTACAGACACTAGTGTGTAATGCTTATGCAATTATCAGTGCAGGAAGTGATAATTACTGTTGGTCGAGAGATTCGAACCTAGTCTATACAGCAAGCATTGTGTGTGTGAAACGGCACTAACCCTATTTGGGTTTAACCGGCTTCCTTCGAAGCGGGAATGTCCATGGGAGTATGAAATTCACAAACGATCCCCAGTTGCATGCATATCCCATATTAGGGGAGACGACGTTAGGCTTTTGCAACTCTTGCAGGGAGGTGTCGCCGTCCTCCTACATACAATGCCTGGAATTCACAAATTGGTCAACCATTTTAGTAATGACCGGGCTCAATGTTGCTTAACTTCGGTGATCTGACGGGAACCAGTGTGTCAACGTGGTTATGCCTTATACAGATTAGCTGACGCGTTATATCCTCCAGGTCACCGGCAACTACCACGTAATTAAAAGAAAATTAAGCACTTATGAATGCCATTTTCTTCGTAGTTGACAGTCAGGCAGAGTATTCAACAAGGAAATTGGAATGATGCGTTTTACTAAAGTTGACCGCTTTTTTCTTAATTCACTTAATAGGGTTCAACTTTAAGTTTCTTAAAAGGGCTCTATATAAATTTATACGTGAGTGTGTGATGGAAAGAGAGGGTGGGAGATGGTTTATGCAAGTCTTAGTCTGCAATATTCAAGTTTAGTTAGTATCTCTGGGAATTTAATCCTCGCATTGTAGTAGTGGGAGGGCCGTACCGCTTTAACTAGGAATATGGAAGTGAGAGAATGCTTCTGTATTTTAGCATTGGTTCTGTTTTTGTAGATGACCTGTATAATTTATTCTTTTGCTTGTATTACTAATATTGAATATATCTTTTGTTTGTGCATAATTGAGTGTTAAAAGAATTATAAAGTGTGTGTGTGTGTGTGTGTGTGCGTGCGTGCGTGCGTGCGCGCGCTTGCTTTGACATAAATAAAAACTGGAACAACTTTCCGCGTGAAATAGATCAAATGTTCAAGGCGCGTAATACAATACAGAACCTGCTAGTTCTTTGATAAGCGTTGATGTTTTTAGAGAATTTATTCATAAATATTTGAAATTCTTTCTCCCGTACTCGTATATATGTGTTCTATATATTACAAATGTCGACACATGTGGCATTCGCCGGAAATAAACATGAGAGTCTGTGGAATACTGCGCCCATCGCTGAACTCCTGATTACAATTTTTATACTCTTGTTTTTTTTTTTTTTTTTTACTCACTAGGAGGAATCACACAGGACATCATGAAACATTTCTCTTTGAGAATAACTAGTGGTGTCATCTGGGTTCTGACTAACAACAGATTAGATTCCCAGTACTCTCTACCACTTTCGAAAACCTTTGCAGATGAATTTGCGTTATCGCAACAGCCGCTTACAATTGATTTCTCGTTGACAGCGACCATTGGTCTTCACTAGAATTTCGGTGGCGAGGTCCTATTTGCACTCTTTCAGCGAAAGTCTGGCTACTGCTTTCTCTCCTCAGTCTTTCTATCCTCCCTTACTCTCCTCACTTATTTGGTGTGGCGCCAGTTTAGGGTGGCATACTCACACACACAAAAAAAGCAGATTCTTTCGATCCATACACTAAAAAGATCATCAGAAAAAATGAGAAAATTGGCGCTTCTAATAGAATTGGGACGAGACTTTCGGAAATCGTAAAACTGACATTCACATGAAAACAATGGTATCTACGTATTCCTCGTATTTTTAAAATGATTATATCCAAAAATTACAAAAATCGGTAAGGTAGAAAAAATTTTATTAAAGAAAATAAAAAAATAGAATTTGATGAATACGTTCGTAAAACACAGGAGAGTTCAAAAGGGAGGTAATTTTCCGTTTTGATTTAAACAAAGATGACAGCAATTTTTCATCTGCTAACATGATTAAAGTTGTTTTGTTTAGTAATTGAATAATATTCAGGTAATTTCGACTGCATAATTTGGAAGCTACCATTGTAACTTATTAGATTGACAAAAAAATCAGTTGAAACTATTGCTTTTTTATCTGAAAACTTCATTTATCAACTACAAAATCTCGTCCCAATAGTGTAGAAGCAACAGAAAATGTTTAATTAAACGGAAGCTCCCTGTTGACTTTAACAACGCTTGTTTAACTAAAAGAATGCTGCCTACAATAAATAAATATATATATATAGTGCAAAGTTGTGTTGAAAATTCAAAGACTCACGTTTTCTTTTTTATAACCTTCGTTTATTTCCTGGATTTTTCCATTACAGCTGTTTCATTAATGAGTAGCAATTTTATGATTTATATTTCCATAAAAATATCCTGTCCCCACAACAAAACTTTGCACTATATATTCTCTGTCCCTATTAAATAGACACATTGAGCTTAACTCAAAATTAACGGTGACTGGTTTTAAAATAACAATCTAGACCTGTTAAACGAAAACGGTATACATTGAAAGTAACGACATTTCAAAAACAAACTTTAATATATATATATATATATTTTTTTTTTTTTTTTTTTAAATATAATTATCCACTGATACGTGTTTCGTCGTCTACGACTCATCAGAATGGCTGAATCTGATGAGTCGTAGACGACGAAACACGTGTCTGTGGATAATTATATTTTTAAAATAACATATATATCGCTCTCCATGTGGGGGTACCAAATTAGTTAAAGGGAAAATTATTCCCAACTCGCATTTAGGTAAAAATGCCCTTTCGTAAATAATTGAATTCATTCAAGACGTATAAAATGATCTACTGAAATATTGAGCACTTTACAAAGCCCATACTAACAGAGCAAAATAATTAATAACGCATATGTACACATACACACTTGTGCTTACAACAAAACCCTGTAAAGAAATAAAAAAATAATAATAATAATAATAAAAGGGAAAAAAAAGCAAATTAAATAGATTACCAAATAATGAAATTAACAAAACAATAACAGAGTATTAACCAATCGGCTATTTACGTAAAACCCATTACGAAAATTAACGATCACAAAAAACGTTTATCGAAATTTACGAAACGCTCGTAAAACACTTTTTTTTTTCGCTGATGTTGTTTTCCATTTTTTTTTTTTTTTTTTTTTTTTTTTTTACAACTTAATACCAACACGGCGCGAAGAAAGAACGCATGAAACTTGAATTAATTGATGTTTTTCTTGGTATTTTTTTAACGAATAAACACACATTCAGGCTGACATTTGTAATCTTTAGGTTGTGCATGAAATGAGTTTTCAACGGAACGAAGAAAAGGCATTTTATTTATTTATTTATTTATTTATTCATTTATTTATTTATTTATTTGTGTGTGGGGGGTGCTTCTTCGTTATAATAGCTAAATTCGAAAATCGAAATTGTTAATTTCAAGTAAAACAATGGTATCTACTTACCTGTCATGTCGAATTTAGTAACATATCCAAAAATTACGAAAAACGATAAAATAGAAAAATCAGGAATAACGCGTACAGAAATATGGCGGCAAGTTGAAATGCAAAATGTTCATTTCAACTTGTCGACATATTTCTATTTCTTTCTGCGCATGCCCAAATTTAGTTCATTTTTTTTTTTTTTTTTCAAGTAGTTTAATATTAAATCTTACTTGGTTATCTCACGATAGCTACATCGGTAGGGAACGCGTCTTGCGCGTTAGATGTTTTAGTTTCGATTTCTAGCTGATACAAAAATCGTTTTTTTTTTAACTGTTGAAATCATTACTATATATTAGATGCAATATAATAGTTAATAGAGAATTGGTTCTGTAATAATAAAGACGAAATCTGCATGAAAAAAAATATATTTAAGCGTATTTTACTACCCTTCCTTCATGCTAGTTTGTAATAAAAACTTTTAAAATTGTCAATAATGTCTTTTTCGTATTCGTTCCGTTAAAAATCTCATTTCGAGATTTCACACAGCCTTATTATTACGAGCATTTGTGTGAATAGATGAGTATTCTTAAAGATTGCCATTTTCTTTCGGATTGATTTTATTTCAATTTGCATTCAGTTTCGAATTTCAGGTTGTAATGACAAAAATTATTGTTGTGAATCAAAGGTTCACGATTTCGCAAGTGCTAAATTTACCAAAAGAACGTTGTGAATGAAAAAGAAAGGAACATGGCTAATGAACAAAACATATTTAAAAAATAATCCCGTGTTTTCAAAATGCTTTGATTGACAAGAGTGTTACGTAAATTTTGATTGTCGGATTTCGCTACAATAACGAAGAAAAACTAAAGAAAAAAAAATTAAACTACTTCTCCTGAAAATTTTAGCAATACCAGGAAAAAGATGCCTGAAACCATGTTCCTTTCAAGCCATTCTAATGCGGTTTAAGCATGTTTTGATTCCGATTCAAGTTTCGTTAACTTCCATGAAGCGTTTCTGAAATCGTTAATCTCCATAATGCGTTTTACGGAACTAGTCGATGGACTTTATGATCATATACTGCATATATATCATAATAAATATTCGGGTACAAAGTATAAAATAGTTAACTGTCGATAACTCATGAACAACAGAATAAAAAGCGACAAATAATCTGTGGTAAACGCAGTAGAATTAAATTCTCAACCGACCCGTATACTTTCAATGTGTGGAAACTGTTTGCATGATTTTTTTTTTTTTTTTTTTTTTTCAGAATTTTATTTTGATGTTTGTCTATTATCGAAAAACGAAATTGAGGCTATTGTTCAACTTCGCTAAACTTGGGCGATTAAATATGGGTTTACGAAGTTTTTTTTTGGGGGGGGGGACTTGCTACTCGGACTTGAAACTCAGAAGTGAGTGGTGCATTTGTTTGTTTCCCCACGAGAGCAAATTAGACACAAGGTCGTTTTTTAATGTGTGGGGGGGGATCAAATAAATAGCAATTGTCTCATATAAAGGGTTTTCCCCACACTGACCAAACCTAATTGACTTCAGAAGTAATTGTCTGATATGAAGCCCCCCCCCCCATAGACCAAAACTGATTACTTTAAGTGCTACACCTGAAGAACGGGTACTACACTTTGATCTTTACTCCCGGGCCAAAAAAGGCGGGAGTTTAAGTGAGTGACAGAGTAAATAAATTATTTATAGTTAAATAAATAAAAAGAACTTATATCATTTTGACTTCCGCTTTCTGTTTACCGGAAGTTATGACGATGTACACCAATGTCCTTTTTGATTGATGTTTACGTAATGGTTTCCAGTTTCCATATAATTGAAAATTTAATAACGTAAACTGTTTTTTTTCCTTTAAATATATTTATTTATTTTGTAAAATAAAATATTTTAGATTTGTGGTGAAAACAGGGAGAGTTTTTAAAATTGGTTATCGCTGTTTAAACAAAACACTACTTTTTAAAATGTGCGTATGAACACAGTGAATAGGTCTAGCTTAGGGCGCTGCAACGGTGAATTTGATATGCAAATGAGTTGAAAGCGGGTATTATAAATAAGCACTAATCTATATATCTATAAAAGTGAGAATGTGTGTTGGGGTGACACTTCTCAACCTATATATTCAACGAATTTTTGATCTGCAGACATGAAATTTGTTATAGAGGGTATTCAGACATGTGGAAAACTTTTTAGTCGGTTTTCATCTGGATAAAAGAGCTACTGGAGAGTCAAAATTCTAAAATTGGTACGGATGGATCGGATTTTTATCTGTTTGCCAACTGTTTCACGAATGCGCATGCGTGAATGGTTTACGTGACAGATTTCTTTTGTTAAGAATAAGTAGGATTGAAAACACTTTTTAAAGACTGTGTCAAGCTGGCCCTATGGTTATCGTATTTGACTCACTATTTTTAAGTTTTGGTTTCGATCTCAGTTCGAGTATTTTTGTTACTTACAAGAAGTGAACTGTTCCGAAAAAAAATAAAATAAAATACTCGCATGCACATGTCTCAGATTATTTCCGTTTTGTTCTGGGGGATTTTTTTTTTTTTTTTGCTTCATTCATTTTTTTTTTTTTTTTTGCTTCATTCATTCATTTTTTTTTTGCTTCGTTCATTTTTTTTTGCTTCATTCATTTTTTTTGCTTCATTCATTCATTTTTTTTACTTCATTCATTCATTTTTTTTGCTTCATTCATTCATTTTTTTTTTGCTTCATTCATTCATTTTATTTTTGCTTCATTCATTTTTTTGCTTCATTCATTTTTTTTGCTTCATTCATTCATTTTATTTTTGCTTCATTCATTTTTTTTCTTCATTCATTTTTCTTTTTTTTTTGCTTCATTCATTTTTTTTTTGTTTCATTCATTTTTTTTTTGTTTCATTCATTCATTCATTTTTTTGCTTCATTCATTCATTTTTTTTGCTTCATTCATTCATACATTTTTTTGCTTCATTCATTTTTTTTCTTCATTCATTCATTTTTTTTTTTTGCTTGATTCATTTTTTTTTCTTCATTCATTTTTTTCTTGCTTTTTTTCTTGCTTTTCAATTTTAACCCATTTTTTGACCTCTTAAAAACAATTTTAATTTGCTAAAATGGCATAAAAAACGACCCGTAAAAAATCCAATCACTTGAAGCCCCTAGCGCTGCTCTGCGATTTTTAGTTTCGGAGCAGATAGAGTTTGAAAACATGAAGACAGACAGACAGACAGACAGACACATAGTCGTTTATATATTAGATTATGACTTCAAAATATGTCCATATCACGGCACATTTTGAAAGACAGAAAAGAAGTGAATGTTCGTATGGCGCATCGGAATTGATTGTAAAAATTACTGGCGCACGAAATGTAAAGGTTGGTCATCCCTGTTCTAGTTAAAGAAGTGCAGTAGTTCATATACTGCACTTCTTCAGTTTAAAAACCTGTGGATGAAAACGGCGACAACTGTTGAAATTTGTAATCGTTGTTTTAGTAAAGCAAAAAAGCACTACTTTAAAAAAAAAAAAAAAAATGTGCATATGAAAACAGTGAATAGGTTTAGAACGCTGTAATAGTGAATTTAATATGCAAATTAGTCGAAAGCGATTGATACAAATGAGTGTTGATTTTAGCATCTCGTTGGAATGTGTACTAAAGATCATATAAAAGAGGAAAGACGGAAAGACTCTTGTGCCTTCCAACTAGTGAGAAAAGAGACTTGGATTTTGACCGCCATTACAGTCGATTTAGCGGCATATCAAACCGAAGAAAACCATTAAAATCTTACAGTGTGAAGTACTTTAGATTGTTTTTTTTTAATTATTATACAAATACTCTATTGAATCGTGATTTAGAATTCCACATTGTTTTTCATTCGAATTAAAGTAATTGGGGCGGGATATCCTTTATTGGATGCGTTTTTTTATATAATAAAAAAAATCAAAGTAAATGTTATTTTTTATGTAAACTTTTAAAATGTATTTATTATATATTAGGTTGTTGTATAAGTTCCCGCTGTTTTTTTTATTTTGTTTTTTTAAGAAAATCCAAGAATTTTAACAACAAAAAGTAAGTTCGTGTGGGACACAAGCTCTAAGTTTTTGTGTGAATCCCATCGACTGAAGGTGGCGTGAAATTGTCGCAAAATCACACTTCATCTTTTCACCCAATTCTCTACATGTCTGATGGCCATCTTCTTTTAAAAGAACTCTCTAGATGGTTTTCGTCTCTCTTGATTGATTTTCCGGAACGAGGAGCGTCATTGAAGTCAAAATTACCGTCTTTGAATCTGGTAAACCAATCTCGAACAGTTCTCTAAACTATAGCGTTTTCTCCATATACGGCACAAATATCCTTGGTCACTTTTTGACCTCGATTAAAGGCGAAAAGAAGGAAGTGTCGAAAATGTGATTTTTTTTTTATCTACTTGACAATCCATTTGACGGTTCTGAAAAATGAGAAAAAATTATATGAGCAAAAAACGATGACCATTATTTCGTAGAACAAAATAAGTGCTTTCTAATGATATATAACACTTTGCCAAACATCAAAACATATTTTAGAACAAAATTATTTTCTGAAACGGTGGATACTCATGCAACAACCTGAAAAGTATATTCTTTATTATATAAAATCATTCTGAAAATAAAAAAAATAAATTTAAATGTAAAGGTTTGAAAAATATTTTTTATTACAAGATATTTTTTCAAAATAAAGACTATTTTTACGTAAACTTTTAAAATTAAACTGAAATTACGTAAACATTAATGAGAAGGTACTTTTCCTTAATATACACCGGCATGACTTCTCTTAAACGGGAAGCGGAAGTTGAAACGATATAAATCATTTTAATTTAATCTATTTTACTACCTTGTCAGCATTAAGTAAAGCAATCGCTTCGGCCGCCATTTTGGTTCTCTTTTGTCGATAAGATACACGAATACATAAATAAAATTCTGAAATGAAAAAAATCTCAGTTTCCACACGTTAAAAGTATGCGGGTCGGTGGAGAATTTAATAATTCGGTATTTTTTATGCTTTAGCGGCAACTCAAAAATTGACGACTTTTTTTATGTTTTCAGGTCTGCTGAAAACAAATATCACATTCAAAGTTGGAGCATAGATATTAAGACATTTTTCCAATGTATTACTTAATGAATTTCAGTGGCCGTCATCATTCTTAACACGAAGGGGTTGAGGTGTTTTGTAACATGCATGTGTATTAGTACTCGTTCGGTTGGGGAAAAAACATGGTCGCCAGTGTTAGAAATTTGACAATTACATCATGCCTCCCATCGTATTTGCTGCAGGGCGATTCGCCTTGGCGGGCTTTTTGCATGCTATCCTTTCTTTTTTAGTTCCGACCAGGGCAGCCGTACGAGAAAGATCAATGGCACTTACCCACCGCATATGAGGTATTTTTGGAGCTTCCAACCTTCGTCTCTTTGAGACTTCAATTTTAAACCTAAATGATTAGGCTAATATATTATTATGTGTGTCTCCTTGACACTTTCATTTTAAGCTTAAATAATTAGGCTCAATTGTTATTATATGGGTTTCCCAGAGACTTTGAGGTCTGAATTGCCGACCTGTTATTAAGGACCTTTCCTTCAATGAACATTAATTATGAACTTCTGTAATATCGTCTCTAGGCGAGAAGTGTATCTTTTCGTCAGAAGGTATCATAAAGACCCCCTTCAAACAGCTGTAAACTCAGATCTTCGAAGGCAGATGAACCTGCATCCAGTTCCTGTCGAAGATAAATGACTATCACCTTTCGAGGTTGTTAACAGGTCTTTTTACAGAGCCAAAACGGGCATTCCTTTTTGCAACCGAGGAACTATAAAAATTTGTATTGAATTTTAAGGTAGGCCTTTGTTGTATTTTATTTTATTTTGCCACTGTCATGGAGCAAAAGGCACGTGAGATAAAATATCTTACACCAGTAAAAGCATAAGGGATTACATTGGATAATAAAGGTTTTAATATCCAGAAAACTACTTGCCTGTCCCAAATTTAAATGTGATATTCGTTTTCAGCATACTCCAAAACTTAAGAGTCGTCAATTTAACGGTAAATGTTGAGTTGTAGTTAAAGAAAAATACCCCACACGTCAAAAATATATGGGTCGGTGGAGAATTTAATAATTTTATTGCGTTTGCTATAAATTATTTATTGTTTTTATTTTTCATTTTTACGGATTCTCAAGTGTTAACTATTCTGGACTTTTACCGAACCTTTTTCATAAAATTAAAAAAGAAGAGAAAAAACATTGGCTTTCTTTTTGTTTTTAAGAATCCGACCCAAAAATATTTCCTTTAATCTCGATAATGAAGTCTGCACAGAACGCGGCGGAAGTCCGCCACCGTCTCACAACAATTCTGCACTGGACCACAATGCACCACTCTCACCCATCCCACACGTCGAAGCACCAAACACACAAAATGGGTGAGTGGACATGTCTTTTTTTGTTATTATTTCTTTTTATTTTGTTTCTTTGGTTTGTTAAGCACTTATTTATTTGATTACTTATTTTCTGGAAGCTGTTAGCCTCTATTTACGTGTCTATGAAACCTGCGCAGACGCGAGATCCAAACGTGTTTGTCGACGTATGTTAGAATTCATGAAAGAGATATCTAGTGGCTATCACAAAGATTTATACATGCGACTGACGATCGCTTGTGAATTCCATAATCCCGTGAAACTCTCTACTTCGGAGGAACGGAGGAAGCCGGTTAAACTTGTTGGTGCCATAGAACAACAATAATAACACCATAACGAAGATTGATACTGGTGCACTTATAACGTTATTATTTTGAAAGCCATTCTTAACATGGAGAGGGGGGATATTCTGTAACTATTCTGTGTTTCCACCTAACCATTTAATAAAAAAAGAGGTTAATGTGTACTGGTTTTCCAACCTCCAAAGAGTTTTTATTCTGAAAACCATTCTTAACGTAAGGAGGTTGGAGTGTGAGTTTATTCTGAAAGCCGTTCTTAACGTGGGGAGGTTGGAGTGTTTATTCCGAAAGACATTTTCATATTTTCAACCTCGCCGTAATTAATTTCTTAAAGGTAAGTCTTCGGGTGGTCCCCCAGTGCATTTTTACCAAAAGAAAAAAAAAATATCGTGAAGCTTTAACCTGAAAAAAAATATATTAAAAAAAAACAGCGCGGTGACAAAAGTGCACAAACACCCAAATATTCACAGAAAGTCTCTATAGTCAATTTGGTGATTTTTCTAGAATGATAACAAAGAACAAAAGGGTTAAAAAAAAATGTAAATAGTAAATACTCTACAAAAAATTGTTACCAAAGGCAGGCTTAGTTACTCTTCTACCTACTTGGATAAGTTTTCTTCGTGTACGTTTTTATTTATTTTAAAGTGTTCTCTTACTTTAAAATAAAGGTAACATAAAGCCTGTCGCGTTAGAACACAAGACAAAATGGTGCTTTCATTAGAGCCATTGTCTAGTCACGATAATCGGTCAAAAATCTAAAATCAAACAAACAAGAACAAACTATAGTTATCTAAGATACTATACCATCCCGAATATTTTTAGAAATTAATATTTAGCAGTATGTCGCATATTTACTTATTTTGAATGTGAAAGATCCTTTTGAAAAATAGATTTTTAAAGGATTCGTAATCCAATGCTTTCTTTCACCAGTTTTTCTGCATTGCTATCAGCCTTCATAAATATTAATGAGAGGACGATTCCAATTTTTTACCGATTCCGTACTAAATTCCCGATTCCGATACTACAATTCCCGATTCTGATTCTTTATAAAATTCTAAATATTTAATTATGAAATAGTTTTTGTTTTTTTGATTATCGTAAAAACACGTTAAATCTGCATATATTTTCTCAAACGTAAAAAAAAAATACTTGTAAAGGGATGATCTATAGACTTAGTTTTACTGGTATTTAATAATCAATAAATATTTATTTCATCATTACTAGCAAACAAAATCAAATATTAAAAAAAAGAATCGTTTATGGCATCGGAAAATAGGTACTAATTTTTCCGATTTTCATACCGATCCCAATATCCTTAAAAGTTTCGATTTTTCCGATTCCCATATTCTATTAATTAGTCCCAACGCTATTAAATACGCACACAAACGGTAGTGTATCAATATAATATCCTTTTTAGTTTATCCTGCGACTGATATCGCATACAGATAAGCCGTGTGTATGTATGTATGTATATATATATATATATATATATATATATATATATATATATATATGGTACTCCAGCAAAGAGTGATCCATACTGAAATAATAACGTTATTATTTAAAAAGCCATTCTTAACATGGGGAAGGGAGGGTGTTTTGTACATATTCTGTACTTTAACCTTACAATTGAATTAAAAAAAAACATATCATAAAACTTTAATTAAACTTGGAAATACGATTTAAAAATAGCGGGGATCACTCTCTGCATTAGCATCATATATATATATATATATATATATATATATATATATATATATATATATATATATATATATATATATATATATAAGATGATGCATATATCGTGTAAAGTAGTATCAACTTTAAACAGCGCGTTTTGACTTTACTGTCAGTGCGAGAATGTTACGTGACGTTTACAGGAACAAACAAACAAAACATAAATAAATCTCCCTTTTTTTTCTTTTTTTTTTTTTAATCTCAAGTCGTTTATTCCTGTTTTTTTCTTTCTCCCCATCTCGACACCAGCTTTAAAAAGTCTCTCGCTGCTGCTCCGCTACACGCCAGTCGTAGACAGCCATTTCTTATACATCAATTTTTTTCAACCGCACATTTTCTTCTCCCGCACGCTGGCTACAGCCAGCCCATTCTCGCCTTCAATTTACCCGTCTGTCTCCTTCGGCGTCGGCTTTTTTCTTCTCCACCACGTAATGTCCTTTTTTATTTCTCTTTTTTTTTCTTTTTTTTTTTTCTTGTCGCGTCAGCTTGCGCACACTTCTTAGTTTGCATATGTTTTTATTTATTTATTTTTCGGCTCCTGCTGCTAATACAATCGCTTGCTATCTATCTTTCGGCTGCTCTTGATATTTTCATATGCGCTCGTATGCGCTATGTTACTGTTGTAGACCCGTGCTAGGGGTTACAAATGAAAGAAACCACAGGTAATGTAAAGTGTATAAGATATAATATGTATTCATCATAAAGAATACAGGAGCCACTAAAGTGGTATAAGAGGAACGTGTTCGTAGCATGCGGTTAAACCTGGTATGAATGTCTCCATATAATTTCTGAAACCAGTGGTATTCATAGGACTGGTTGATTCCAGTTCTGAATTAGGGGTGCTTTGTACCCCATAACAGTTACAAGAAATGTATTACGCTAGTACAGAAAGTTATAAGAGAGGGGGGTGCATCGATGAGGGGTAAGCGAGAGGGAAAATCATCTAATATATAAAGGGTACTTGTTTGTATCATTTCAGCACGGTAACATAAGTGCATACTTGATAATTTTTCGTAATTTTTGGAATTTATACTAATTTCGAGATGACACGTAAAAATGTTTTCACGTGAAGTGCATTGCTTTAAAAGCTCATCAATATAAACAAGTACGAAAAAGTTCTGACGGGTACTTCAGTCGAATAACGCATATAAACAAATAAAAACTTCTTAACAAGAAGGCCGCTGCCGTTGCGTAGGAGTATGAGCCGAGAGAGGGCATGGGGCTGAAGGCGGTTACGTCTTAGCATTAGTGTATAATATTCAGTTACACGAGGTCACGTGAGTGTCCCACCCTTACTCGAATGAAAACTCTTACCGATTTTTTTTTTCTTTTTTAATCATTGTATTTTTCCTTTCTCATAGTTTTAAAAAATAAAACTATTGTCATTATTACGCAATTCCAGAGGGATATTGCCTGGTTTTCATTTCCTTGGGCTGCTTTTATTTGTTTGTTATTCTGTTCCGCCCTTACTGAAGCACTAGCCGTCCCGACCCGGCGTTGCACGAGAATTTATGTTCATTCATTTTTGTTTCACTTTCATTATTTATTTAAAACAATGACATTTTATATGCGGGGATACCTAGTTATTCTTTTGGTAAATAGGATGTTCGAAGTTAAATTCCATTATTACAGTATCGTTTGGTTATTAAACCATTAAACTATATTAAATCATTAAACTGTTAGTGAAGTTCGTTTCTCTCCTCGATGTAAGCGTTGTTTAAATAGAAATTCATAAGTTCAGAAAGTTGATTTTATTTAAATAAACATATTTATTTATTTAAAAATCAAATGTTCGGCGATATGGCGCTTCCTGTGGAACAGAATCAGTTCGTATTTATTTTCTTATTCCCCCCCCCCGCAGCAGATAGATATTTGATTGCTGCCCACCACAGCAATGTGTGACACAAGGTCCGAAAGTATGATACAGGCAAGCTCCCCGAAAGGAGAGGCACTATTTCCTCAACAGAAATTGCCTGAGCATCCCCGTCGGCATTCCCGCGGCATGGTATCACTAGAAAAGTAAAATCCGCGTGATCTTTAACGGCAATGTACATCGAACAGAAATCATTCCACTAATTCATTTCATGCGCGAACTACAGGGTGGTCAAAAAGTCAGGTAACATTTTAAAGAAAAACGATATTAGCAATACACGTATATTTAAGTACCATACATTGAAATATAAAATGAAACAAACATGAAATATGTTTATTTTGTTAATTGTCGTCCATTTCTCTCTATCAATCGCTGGAACCACTGATTGTGTAACACGTGTAATCATGTCAGCTGATATCCGCGCAATCTCCT